>NC_056748.1:421849996-422072496 GCF_019279795.1 Protopterus annectens
AGTAAAGCTGCAGTTTTTTGAGACTGTCTGCGTAGTGCATCTGATTTTATGCTGTGGAATAAAATCCCGGTATATGTGAGGCAGAGCACCTCGCTGGCCTTGTTCTAGAGAAATCTTGACCAATGGATGGGAGATCGCAGATATACCCCAGGGATTACCTCAGTGTCACTGCTCGACAGAGGCACAGCAAAATAATGGGTATAGTTCCCCATACTAAAGGGGTGGCGTAAGCCACAAAACTATGGGCTAGGCTTGTAAATGCCCTCGGGCAGATAGCCTAGTATGAACCTATGAACCTATGAACCAGTAATCCTCTTTGTGAGGTATTTCTGTGGCCTTTCCATTTGTAGATGTCTTGTGAGGTACATATCAAAAGGGGCATTGTACTCTATAATGGGTCTAATGAGTGATGAGTAGAGGGGAACAGTGACCTCTTTTTTTCCTGGATGAGAAACCTTTTGTGATGAGGTGTGCTACGTAGAAGGATTTCCTAACTACTGTAGCGATGTGATTATCAAAGGAGAGACTACTGTCCACCTGTATGCCAAGGTCTCTTATCACACTTTCGGTGTTAAGTAGACTACCGCCTATGTGATAGTTCATGGGTACAGAGATTTTACCAAAAGGGATGACAATGCACTTTTTGGCATTGAGCTTAAAGCCATGGCTTTGACACCAGGCATCTGTCTCATTGAGGCCCTTTTGTAGGATGTCCACATCTTTTGGACTTTTGATTATGGCACCAAGTTTGCAGTCATCTGCAAACTTCATTAGTCAAAGACCTTCTGTGTTAGCCTGTACTTCAGAGAAGTAGATACCAAACAGGAGAGGACCCAGGACTGAACCCTGTGGTACTCCCCTTGTCACTGGTCTGAAGTTGGATTTGGAGTCTGCTACTTTCACAGTGTGGTTTCTGTCAGTGAGCCATTTGGGAACTCATCTTGTGACATAGGGGTTTATACCTAGTTTAGTGAGTTCATCTATAATTCCAGAGTGGGGGATGGTGTTGAAAGCCTTGGCGAGATCTAGATAGGCTGTGTGAACCACCTTACCCTCATCTACTGGTTTGGTGCCCTCTTAAAAAGAAGTCTATCAGGTTTAGGAGACATGATCTGCTTATTACAAACCCGAACTATGTGGGGTTCAGAGTTTGGAGATTACCAATGTCATTGTTTATAAGTTCCATGATGATACGTTCCATAGCCTTGCAGACTAGGCTCATCAGGCTAATGAGGCGGTAGTTTCCGGGGTCCGTGGTGGCGCCCCCTTTATGAAGTGGGATAACTGTCACTGTGCGCCATTCAGTGGGCACATATCCTGAGGTGAGGCTATGATTGAACATGGTACTTAAGTGGGGTGCCAGTTCGTTCTGTTGTTCATGTAGAATGCAGCCTGGGATGTTTTAGGTCCCATGGATGCTGTGTTCTTGGCTTTGTAGTGTGTGTTTTTTACCTGTGTAGCCATGATTACAGGAACTTTGCATTCTTCTGGTATAAAGATGTGCCCTTTAGGGGATGGGGGGGGGTTAAAGTTAGCACTGAACCTGTCTGCCAGGATGTTGGCAATATCAGTGGTTCTGTATATTTAGTGCCATTGTGCTGTAACTCAGAGCAGATCTTAGTGTTGCCATTGAGATGTTCTTTGTGTTTCACTGTTGCAGTCATTACATTTGGGTAATCCTGCTGGCAGGTTGCCCTCAGTCAGCCTGAATTCCAAAGTCCTGGGTCCTACGTCGGCCACTGTCACCCCTTCCCTGACGTCAGGCCGTCAGGGGTATAAAAGATGCGGCCGACGCCATTTTCTTTAGTCTTTCTTGCCGCACAGTGCCCGAAGCAGAAGCAGTTCACAAGTGCCGGTCGGCCGACTCCTGAGATTTATGAGTTCGAATTTCAGATCCGAAGTCTTCTATAAAGCTAAGTACCCCGTTGGGGAAACTTTTTTCTTGCTCCAGGACTGATTTCAGAAAAAGTTAATAATTGTATTTCTTGTGGGAAGCAAATACCTCATAAGGACTTTCATTCTTACTGCATTCCTTGCCTAGACCCTGATCATAACTTTCTAGGTTGTCGGTTTTGTGCTAGATTTAACCAACGCACTATTAAGCGTCGGTATGATTTTGCATTAAACTACTTTGGACGCAGGTTTAATTATCCAGAAATGTCATCGGAAAGCCATCCGACTTCCGCATTTCACAATAAACGCAAAGAAAAAGAAAGACTACTGAGGCTCAAAACCGATGATGAAGCTTCGTCGCTGGTTCTCAGTGAGGTGCTGTCGCAGCCCCTGACGCCCGCTACTTTAGAGTCACAGGCCGCTACCGACTCCCACATCTAGTTGGCTATGCTGCTGGAAACTCAAGGTATTGGAGCCTCGGATGTTATTCCTTCAGATGGGTCCAGAGCCGCTGAGCAGGCACTGGCTTCTGAGGGTGTATTCAGACCTAAACATCTATGCATTAAACCGACTTCAAAGGCAAAGACTAAAGCACCTTCAAAGGCATAGAAGCAAACTCGAGCCACGTGGACAGGCCTCCATGCCCAAAAAGCAGATGCTCAAAATGGCCGAAGACTTGATTACCTTGATCAGGGGTTCCCATCCCCCTCCTGATAAGAGGCCTAGGCAAGAGACTGACTATGAATCTTCAGATCAGGTTTCCATTTCTTCTGATTCCTCTTCTGATCAGGAATATTCTTTTCCCCCCTATGAGGATTCTGATGCTGAAGAATCTATACTTTCAGCTTCTCCTCCTGAGGACTATTCTTTTGGGGAAACCTTACATACTATTAGGGAGCATTTCCACTGGGAGATCCAAGATTTTTCACAATCTAAAAAGAGGCTCAGGGATTTCCTGTTACTACCTCAGCACAAGCCACTAGCCATCCCACCTGTGGTAGACCGTGTAGATGATGTGTTTTCGGAATCTAGCCTTACCCCTGACTCCTTACCTCTAGCTCCTGTTAAGCCTGACAGATATTACAGGGTTCCTGACTCACATAAATTCCTTTTTAAAAACCCTGCTGCAGACCCAGAAATTATTTCAGGGTCCCAAAGGAGTTAAGGCTTCCACTGCAAAAAACCCTACCCCCTCTGACAGGGATTCTAGGGCACTGGATAGATGGGGAAAAAAGGTTTACACATCTGCTACCTTGGCTATAAGGGCCTTAAACTGTCAGTTTCATATGCTCAAATATCAGCAACATGTCATGGCATTGCTTAAACAGAAAATGTTGTTAAACTCTGAATGTGCGGAAAACAAGGAAATGCAGGATATATTGCATGCAGCTGAGCAAGTTGGAAAGCATACTTTGCAATGTGGTTTTGATTCTTTAGAGGCCTCCTGCAGGGCAGCAGTTATTAGGAGGCATGCTTGGTTAAAGGAACAAAATCTGCCTGATCATGTTAAAGTTAAATTATTAGATGCACCTTTGCAGCATAATACTTTGTTTGGTGTTAAGGCAGAAGATGTGTTAAAGAAAATGGAGGGCAAAGCTAAATCTATGCATACGGTCAAATAATTTTTACAAGTTCAGCCACCTAGGTTTAGTAGACACTGGCCAACAATGAATTGGTCCTTTCCTGTGTCAGACAGACCTCAAAGGGGCAGACCCAGATGCCCTAGGGGCAGATCCCAGGTGCAAGGTTCATTCTGCTCAAAGCAATTGGGGGCCTCTACTTCCAAAGTTGGAGAAGACAAATCACAACCATTCAGAAAACAGTTCCAGTGACTTCCCCCTGCCTGCACCAAGCACTTATCCCTGGCAGCCCCCTTAGGGGGAAAATTAGCACTTTTTACACAAAATTGGCACATTATAACCCAGGACAAGTGGGTCTTAAATATTGTGTCACAAGGCTACAAGTTCCATTTCCATACCCTGCCAAAAGCAAACGGCTGGCCAGATCTGCCAAAAAATCAATGGGCAGAGAAACAAAAACAAGTCTCATCCCTCATGGACATGGGGGCCATTCAACTAGTACCAGAGCAAGAGCAGGGACAAGGATTTTACTCAAGATTGTTCTTGGTACCTAGAAAGGACAAGGCCTGGAGGCCAATACTGGACCTATCTATTTTGAACATATACCTGGATATTCCAAAATTCAAGATGTTGACTTTGTAGCAACTTCTGCCCATGCTGGGAAGAACGTTTGGCTTGTGACTTTAGACCTAAAAGAAGCATACCTGCATGTCCCAATCAGACAAATATGTAGAAGATACCTCCGATTCAAGGCTGGCTCAATGCATTACCAATTCTCTGCACTGCCCTTTGGCTTATCTACTGCACCCAGGGTCTTTACAAAGTGCCTGGCACCAGTAATCGCATTCTGCAGACAAAGAGGAATACAAATATATCCCTACTTGGATGACTGTCTAATTCAAGCAGAGAACAAAGACATTCTTCTACAGCATCTGGCGTTTGTGAAAAGACTTCTAACATGCCTAGGGTACACAGTCAATGAAAAGAAATCAAAACTAGTACCCTCTCAAGAGATAATATTCCTGGGTGCAGGCTTAAATACAACTGCCCAGATGGCTTATCTCACACCAGACAAACAAAGGCAACTGACTACCTATTTCAAAATGCTGGCAACAAAGGCCCAGTTATCTGCAAGAAAAAATCTGCAGGCTTTGGGCTTCATGGCATCCTGCATCCTACATCCTACTAATTCCATATGTAAGACTGCATATGAGGAAACTTCAGTGGTACCCAAAAAGTGTTTGGACTCAACATTGCCACAGCCTGGAAACTATGATTACTCTCATTCCCTGCCTGCAACAGGAGTTTCGATGGTGGGCACAGGCTTGTCACCAAAACAAGGGACAGCCATTCACTTTACCCCCAGCCAGGCAAACACTAACAACGGATGCATCAGATTACTCCTGGGGGGCTCACATGGTAGGAAGATGCATTCAGGGCGCATGGACCTCAAACAAAATGCATCTACATATCAATCAAAAAGAGCTGCTAGCAGTTCAAAATGCCCTGACAGCCTTCAAGGACCTACTGCATCCAGGACAACTTCTGATAAAGACAGACAACACCACGGTAATGTGGTATATAAACAAGTAAGGGGGAGCACTCATTCTTACCCTCTTTGCAGACTAGCCATGACCTTGTGGGACACAGCATTGACTTACCAAATGCACCTGCAGGCACAATTCCTGCCAGGAAGGAAAAATACTCTGGCAGATGACCTAAGCAGAAACCTCATGGATCCCCACGAGTGGCACCTGGATCCACAAGTCCTCAGCATGATAACAAGGAAATGGGGATGCCTGGACATAGATCTATTTGCCTCCCCTCACAACTACCAACTAAAAAGATTCTGTACAAGGATTTATCACAGCCAAGCATGGAAAGTGGACGCCCTATCTTTCAGCTGGAAAAACCTATCAGTATACGTATTTCCCCCTCTGCCTCTCCTCCCCAAGGTACTCCTAAAGGTCAGACAGGAGAAGCCAAGGATGATACTAATTGCCCCAGACTGGCCCCGCCAGTACTGGTATCTAATACTAAGGAGCTTGTCTCAATGCCCAGCTTGGACCTTGCCTCAGATACCTCATCTACTGTCCCAGCAAAACAATCGGATCCTGCACAGCCAACTCAGGACTTTAAACCTGGCAGCATGGCGGATAATGTAGTCATTCAAAACATATCTCTCAGTAAAGCTGTGATGGATGTCATTTTGGAGGCTAGAAGGCTTAGTACTAGAAAATCTAATGCTGGAAAATGGAAGAGATTTTGTGTTTGGAACCAGGCACAAGGAACTGATACAGCTGTGCCAAATGTTCCTCAGATTTTGCAATACGTAACTGAGATGCTGGACAAAGGTCTGTCTTTTTCATCTATTAAAATTCATGCTTCTGCCATATCAGCTCATTACAGTACAGAACCACCAATTTTTTCTCATCCCTTACTAAGGCAGTACCTCAGAGGAGCCAAAAACTTAAGGCCTCCAAGAAGATCACCAATGCCTGCATGGGACCTCAGCTATGTCTTGGAAAAACTCACCCTACCACCTTTTTCAGCCAGCTGCAATGGCTGATATAAAGTTTTTATCTTGTAAAACAGCTCTGCTCCTAGCAATAACTTCTGCAAGAAGAGTTTCAGAGCTTCAGGCACTCATGGCTGTGGAACCTTTTATCATTTTTTATCCAGACAGGGTCTCTCTGAGGACAAACCCAACATTTATGCTTAAGGTGGCGTCCAGTGTGGCTCTTAACCAAACTATTCATCTGCCAACTTTTTATCCAAATCCACTGAACAAGAGGGAGAGAATTCTGCATTCTTTGGATGTTCACAGACAGCTTAGATTCTACTTGGACAGAACCAAAGACTTCAGAAAGAAAAAACAATTACTAGTGGCATATGCTGCAGCATCACATGGAAAGGCTATCTCAAAGCAGACTATTTCAAAGTGGATAGGCCACTGCATTCATTTCTGCTACTTACACCATGGCAAGCCAGTGCCTAAGGGCATTAGGCCACATTCAACCAGAGCTGCAGCCACATCAGCAGCCTTTCACAGGGGAGTACCAACCAAGGACATTTTAGAGGCTGCTACTTGGAGTTCAGTGCACACCTTTACCAAGCACCATCATCTGCCACTCTACTCTAAATCCAGGGCAAGCTTTGCCACTGCAGTTCTGCAGGGCCTCATAGCCGCTCCTAATGCTGTTTAGCTACAGCCTCCCATCCATAGCTTTGGGACTCTACCCAAATGTAATGACTGCAACAGTGAAACACTAAGAACATTGTACAGTTGTGTACACTTACCATAAATGTAGATGTTTGTGTGTATTCACTGTTGCAGTCCAGGTTACACACCCGCCATCCCCCTATCTTTCCTTCTCTGATTTATACAACCTATGTGGTGTATTTGCTTGTAGATGAAGGTAATGTTTATATTGGTGCATGTATTTCTATATATAAAAATTTTGGCTACCCTTTTAGGGGGCACCTGACATCTGGGGCAAGAAAAACTAAAGAAAATGGCATCGGCCGCATCATTGCATCTTTTATACCCCTGATGGCCTGACGTCAGGGAAGGGGCGACAGCGGCTGACACAGGACCCAGGACTTTGGAATTCAGGCCGACTGAGGGCAACCTGCCAGCAGGATTACCCAAATATAATGACTGCAACAGTGAATACACTCGAACATCTACATTTATGGTAAGTGTACACAACTGTACTATTCTTGACATGGCTACAGAATGCTTTGTGGTTGTCTTTAGAGTCATTGGCGATTTTGTTTTCTTAACTAGCTTTGGAGGATTTTATGAGGGATCTCAGCTTCTTACTGAGGCTGACCAGGGAGTTCCTCCAATCATGGGAATTTACTCTTTTTTTTGCAACAGTTTCTTTCTTATGTTGTAGAGTTTGTTTATGGCAGGGGACCACCAGATTGACTTCCTTTTTTTTGGAGGATAGCATCTTGGTTCTGTTAGGGATTGCATGATCCATGCACTTGTGGAAGTACTTATAAAGTGCATTTGTGTAGGATTCAGCAGTCATACCTCTATTGTCCAGCAGCATGGGTGTTGTGAAGTTTGCCACTTCTGTCTTAAGAAGCGTGAAGTTGGCTTTGGAGAAATTTTTTATGGTGGTTTCCCTAATGGGGGGTGGAGGAGGGATGTGGATGTCTAGGGTGATTAGCTTGTGGTCGGATCTGACCAACAAGGAATTGACCTCTGGTGTGGAGCACCGGTTGCCCATGTTGGTAATAACCAGGTCTAGGATATTGCTGCCCTTGGAGGGGGTGTGGATAAGTTGATCCAAGCATTGGAATTTATGAATTTCAGAAAACATTGAGCACAAGAGTTGGTACATGAATAGTTTTCCCAGTTAATGGTGGGGTAGTTGAAATTATCCATTATTAGGGTGTAGGTTGTACCCTAATATTTTCCAGTGTATCAAGAAATGAGTAGTGGAAATCTTGGGGCATGGTGGGGGATCTGTAGCAAGCTACAATTTGGACTGCGGTCCTGCCCAGAGTTAGTTGCACTTGGATAATCTCAGATGCATTGTGCAGAGCAACTAGCCTGGAGGTGTGGATATCCTTAATGAATATGGACACACCTCTGCTTTGATATATTAATTCATAAAGTCTCAATACATATGGAAAAAAATAAATTACATTCATATTCTGTTAATCATAAAACTCTACATAGTTTGGCCATTATATCAAAAACATTGAATAATATGAATCATATTGATGAGATTATTAAATTAAATAAAGTAAATAAAACTAAAAAAAGAAAATGATTTAAAAATATATTAGAGACCTTCAGGAAACATTATGAAGCTATTAATAATAATAAATGAACTTTTGATAACACTGACCCGACTGATAGTTTTTTTTTAAAGGAAAATATAAATTAACAAAACAAGAAATGATAGGTTGGATAAATCAATTTATTTCAGGGAACTGAAAGAAGAAATTAAAAATTAAACCATAAAGCTCCTGGCTTAGATGGCATTCCTGAGATATATAGATTAATGCTGAATAATATTCTAAATATATTATTAAAGGCATTTGATGAGATTAGGAATTCATTTAATATCCCTCCTCCTTGGAAATTGTCACTGACATCTCCTATTTTGAAACAAGAAAAAGATCCAAAGTTATGTACATCTTAACACCCCATCTCTCTTTTAAATGTTGATTATAAAATTATGCCTATAGTTATAAAACAGATTAAATCATATAATGTCTAACTGAAGATAATCAAACTGGTTTTATTTTAAATAGAAAAGTACAGGACAGTGTCATTAGGCTTCTTTCTTTGATTGATGCTAATAAGAATAAAAAATAACTTTCAATAATAAGTTTAGATGTTGATAAAGCTTTTGATTCAGTTAACTGGATATATTTACATAAAGAACTTAAAAATAAATTTCCTTAGAGTTTATTGAATTAATAATGAAGATATATAACGATACCTTTTCACACATTAAATTTGGATAATTTCTTTCTAGTTCCTTTAAAATAGTAAAAGGAACAAAACAAGGATGTCTGTTATTTTTTGTTTGCTTTGTCAATAGAACCTTTTGCTTCTTTATCAGAACTGATGTTAAAATTAAAGGCATTTCCATAAATAATAATTATAGCTCTAAAATGCAATTATTTGCGGATATTTTATTAACTAGTGGTAACACTGAATATTCATTAGATCATATTATTGTTTCAATAAAATACTTTGAAAGGATTTCATGTCTAAGAGTTAGTCATAAAACAAACATTTCTGATAAAAGAATAAATACATTTTTAAGGAATTATAAGGGATTTAATTTGGAGAACAAACAACATAAGTACTTTGGAATTATCATAAAATCTAATTGGAAAGAATCAGTTGTTATAAATGATAACATTTTAACTAACAAAATATTGAAATTAACTGATAATTAGAACAAACTGTTTTTCCTCAATGGAAGATAGGCTTACATTGATAAAAAATGATAGCTTTGCCAACATTTTATTTCTTATTCAGCCACTGGTTTTATTCCCCTCAAAAAAACTGTCAAGCAATTAAATTCTATATTGTGTAAGTTTCTGTGGTATCCCTAAAAATCAAGACTAGCCTTTGATTGGCATATAAAAAGTTGGGAAGAAAATAGGATTGGTTTTCCTAATATTGAATTATATGCAAAATCTGCAAATTTAAATATGAGTATTTGATTAAATTCTTCCTAGACTTCAAATGGAAATTATTACATGAAACATTTTTTATTTCAAATAGTATTTCTGAATTGAATCAAAATTTACCTTCAAGCATTAATAAAATATGTTGGGTCTTAAAAGAGTATTGTATGAATTCTAGAAATCTATCTGTCTTTACTCCTTGTATTAACTACATTCTAAACATGTTTAAGATAGTGATTGATAGTACTTGTTTGGTTAAAAATTTGTTTGTGATGTTTCCAGTAGGTTATAATAATGGATGTTTTGATTATTTTAATGTAAGTAAAATAATTGACCTTGGAGAAATGATTTAAAATATCTCTTTCAATTATTAGATGGAAAAAAAGTATGCACAACTGATCAACTGTTAGCTAGATATAACATAAACAAAAGTAATTGGTTAAATAATTACACTTTTAGGGACTTTATTAATAATAATATAAACATTTCCCTTAATATGAATACCAAACCCCTACCAAAAAATCTTAGATTTTTTCTTTAAAATTAATAATGACATTAATAATAAATCATGTTTATCAATAATTTTAGGATTTTAAGAACTACATTTGCAGGCTTTGACACATCTTTGTGAGACTATTCAACAATAATGAAACGTTTTCAGAAGCTAACAAAATTATATTTGAAATCTATAAGTAATACCACCTTACACTTTATTGGATAATTTTTACTTGGAAGTTTTGCACAGAAGTGTTTTACACCACATAAAATGGCCCTAATGTTTAGGAAAGTAAATTTAAAATGGAGATGTGGTGAGAGTTTGGAAGCAAATTGGGTTCATATGATTATTGTGTCAAATGGTCATCCCATTTTAGATAGAATTTAGAAACTTTGTCAAAGCTTTATGGTCAGACAATTGTATTATTATAAGCTCATTGATTTTAAGTGCCTCTCCTTCGGTTTATTCTGGCTATTGCCAAGAAAGTTATCACAGTGAATTGGAAAAGTAAAAATAACCTCTTTTTCTCTGAGTTCATTTGCTTAGCAAAAAGTGTATATAACAAGGAATTACAAGCTATTTATAACAGAACTTCAAATATCACCCACAAACTTTTATCTTGGTAAAACTTACAGGTCTATTGGAAACGTTTTAATGGTTTGCCTAATGGAAATGTTTGTTTTGGACTTTGTGTATGTACATATATATATATCTATATATAGATATATATAGATAGATCTAGACATATATATATATATATTTGATGCTAATTTATTGTTTTGTATTATAATTTATTTCATGGGGTGGCCATCGTGGTGCAGTGGTTAGCATTGTCGCCTCACAGCAAGCGGTTTTCTGGTTCGATCCTTGGCTGGAGTGCCTTCTGTATGGAGTCTGCATGTCCTCCCTGTGGTCACGTGGGTTTCCTCTGGGTGCTCCAGTTTCCTCCCACATCCCAAAGACATGCAGTAGGTGGATTGGACACTCTAAATTGGCCCTAGGTGTGAGTGTGTGTGTGTGCCTTCTGTGGAAGGTTGGGCGCTGGGCTGGCAACTCGGCACTGTAAAACTCCACTGCCAATCATGAGCGGACATGTGATCCACTATGGTGACCCCTAACTGGGAAAAGCCGAAAGAAGAGGATTGTAATTTATTTCGTGATTTAAAATGCAATAAAAAGTAAAAAAAAAGATCTTCTGAAAAGTCACCCTCACCATTCAGTGCCACTTCTTATCCATGTACTTTCACCTTAAAGCCAGTCCCTAAATCTTCTTTCAGAAAATTTCTGAACAAATTAAGGCCTACCACCCAAGCAGTAATCTTCCACCAGAATACCTAAAACTTGCTGCTGATGTCTCTGGCTTCCCCCATATCTATTCTAATAAACAGGCCCTCACAAGAATGCCATGTCACTCCTATTTTGGAGACCATTAGTTGCCATACTACATCACACCATAAATGAGGTAACTCAATTGAAATAGATAGCTACTGATGCAATCCTCTCTCCTTTATCCAAAATTCTGGGCAAATGTATTCCCTCTGTAGTACTGTAGTACCTCCTAGAAAACAAACTAGTTTCACTGACTCAGCACTGATTTTGGTCAAATCACACCACAGGCACTGCCTTATTAGGCTTCTTAAATGGCATCCACTTTAGTAGAAACAAAGGTGACCTTGTTTCAGCAAACTTTCTTGACTCTTCAAGGGCCTTTGACATGTTATCACATTCAAAACATCTTCAGGGCATTGCTAATATTAACCTGTTTGCCTCAATTAGTCATTGTTTAACAACTTCCAAACCAGTAGGTCATAAAATATTAAGTGGCAAACTACATGCTGTTCCTACCTTCCTGTGAAGATTGGAGTCCCACAAGGGTACATACTAGGCTCCACCTTATTCGACATCTTTGTTAAGTCTCTACAAAGCAGGTGGCTAATCCATACTTATTATGATTCTACCATCATCTGCTGCTGGACTTCAGTCTATCACCCAAAATTCCTACTTCTCCATTGAATGCTGATTAGATTCATCATATCTGACATTAAACCCCACAGAAAGTCAAAACTCATGCTTTTCTTCTCAAAATACATTGATAAAATCAGCATATCCATAATATCATCATATTGTATCAACCTGGACTTGGTCCCTAGTATGAAACTACTAGGACTGACACCAACATGAAATTCAACCTCCATTTACAGAAAGCTGTAAAGAAAACTCATAATTATAAAAACCAAGGCAAAGCCTTGACTGAACTTAACAATAAAAAATAAAAACCGGACCACACCAGTGGTAAAATCACCGTAGTACTTAAATGAACAAACTCCATACCAGGAATAAAATTGACTAAGCGATTTCATCCAGTCTCTGTTAGGGCTTCTTCAGAATCAAAAACACAATGAAAAACCTCTTCATTTTATAGTAACTAATCAATAACAATTTCCTGTCTATATTAATTAATTTAAAATCAACCAATACTAAAAACTTTTTTTATATAAAACATAAAATAGTTAACAATGTGTCTTTTAATATGGTATTAAACCAATAAAAAAACAAAAACACACCAAAAAACTACATATATTTAAACGTTAATGCCCTAGCAGACTGCAAACCTACACTAAATAAATAGATGTACATAAAGTTAACATCAAAATTCAAATTTTCCTAAACCATCAAGGCTGTCTGTTTAAGTATGGGAGATATAGATATACCATCATTAAGACCTGGCTCATGCTTTGCATTTAACCTAAATTGCCATTTAGTTTCTCTAATGGCTACCTCTAAATCTACATTACCCCCTATGTCTTTGTGATAAACCTTGTCTATTACAAAAAAAAAAACAAATCTCTTAAAGTTCTTACATAGTGTACTGTGCAAATACAATGCACTGCTCATCTTTTTATTTCCCTCACATGTTCCATAACCCTATTTCTCAACTTTCTGACCATCTTTCCTTTGTAGAATCCAGTGCAAACTGTACAAGTTGCAATATAAACATTTTCTCATATCCTTCATATCCTTCTATAGTAATGTAGGGACCTTCATTTATGAACCTACAAGCCTTGCAGGCTCCACACTTAAACATTTTGGAATTGTAGTATTTGTTTATCTCATTGGATTCAACAATATCCTTTAAATTCATACCTTTCCTATAACCTGTTTTAGGTCTTGGACCAAGTTTGTTTTTTAAAGTCAAATCAAAACTACAATCCCAATTTTTTGCTGTAATATTAACCAAGTGAGGTGTATCATTGTTGTATTGCTTAACCATTATGTCATTACCAAAAACGTTCTCAGACTTATGATAAGTAAAGGTCATTGCTGATTTCAGTATAGAAGTAAGTGTTGTACCTCTCTTGTCAAAAATCTTGCATCTAATTTTTGGGTCTATATTAGAAGCATGAAAATGCTTCTAAGCGAATACGGAAACAGCGACATATATTCATCAAATCGCATTTAAGCGATTTGATGAATATGTCATAGGGCAAGGAGATGTTTGGCCAAACTTCACGGAGTTGCCCTTTCCTTCCCTATAATGCGATCTCAGAGTTGATATATTTAGTTAGGGGGTGTGGGGGGCAGAGCCCCCCACCTGTTTATGATGTTAAATTATTTTTTTTTTTAACGAACGGTGGCATATGTTTTTTCCCTAGTGAAAAATTCACTTACATGGGTGTTCGCTATTTTTAGATTTCATGCATTGTGTCGACTTTTATGTAGTCACACATACGCACTTTCATTCTTATAATATAGACCCTAATTTTCAATAGTAATTTCATACGATAACCTCTGTTTTTAAACATTCCTATTAACTTATATATTTTTTGCCTGAAATAATTTTTTTCACTTTATTAGCCTACTTAGCCTGACCATTTGCCCCTTGACCATACTCCTTTTTTGATGGAAGGGGTGACAACTCTGATAGTGCAACAGTGTGTTGGAATAAGTGTCTTTCCTATAGATGGTTGATTTTAAAATGTTTCTTCTTTCAACACCTTTTCTAAAAATGTCTAGAAAATCCATTTGTTCATTTTATCTATAGGTAAATGTCAGAAAGGTAGTGGTTCTGTTCATGTAATCAATGCATGCTTTTATTTCATCTGGTTCACATTCCCATAAAATAAGAATATCATCCAAGAATCTTAAAAATAAGCCTATTTTGCTAAAAAAAGGGTAAGGGAAAATGAACATTTTCTCCCACTCTAGTAGCACTAGGTTAGCAAATATGGAGCACACACAGCCTCCATTGCAGCACTTGCTATCTGATGAAAATATTCGCCTTCGAAATGTATAAAGTTATTGTTTAATACAATTTCCATAAGTTCCACCAACAGGTTAATTTTGCTACTACTCAAGTTAATAAGGTTTGTCAGGCTTCTACGAAAAAAAATTCCAGGTCTACTCAGAAAAGGAGTATGGTCAAGGGGAAAATGATCAGGCTAAGCAGGCTAATAACTGAAGATTTCAGACAAGAAATATACAAGTTAATAGGAATGTTTAAAAAAAAAAGAGGTTATCCTATGAAATTATTGTTGAAAATTAGACATGAGATTTTTGACAAGAGAGTTGCAACGTTTGCTTCTATACTGAAATCAACAATGATCTTTACTTATGATAAGTCTGAGAAGTCTTTTGGTAATGATATAATGGTTATGCATTACAACAGTGATACACCTCACTTTGTTAGTATTATAGCAAAATTGGGATCATAGTTTTGATTTGACCTTGAAAAACAAACTTGGTCCAGGACCTAAAATAGAGGTATGAATTTAAAGAATATGTTTTAATCCAATGAGATAAGCGAATACTACAATTCCAAAATGTTTAGGTGTGGAGCCTGCAAGGCTTGTAGGTTCATAAATGAAGGTCCCTTCATTACTATAAAAGGATATGAGAAAACCTTAAAATGTCCAGGACGATGCAGTTGCAACACCTCGAAATTAGTTTATGTTGCAAATTGTACAGTTAGTACTGGATTCTACGTAGGGGAGATGGTCAGAAAGTTGAGAAATAGGGTTATGGAACACATGAGGGATATCAAAAATAAAAAGATGAGTAGTGTATTGTATTTGCACAGTACACTATGTAAGAACTTTAAAAGATTTGTTTTTTTGTAATAGACAAGGTTTATCACAAAGATAGAGGGGGTAATGTAGATTTAAAGGTTGCCATTAGAGAAACTAAATGGCAATTTATGTTAAATGCAAAGCACGAGCCAGGTCTTAATGATGGTATATCTATAGCTCCCATACTTAAACAGAGAGCTTTGATGGTTTAGGAAAATTCGTATTTCGATGTTAACTTTATGTACATCTATTTTTTAGTGTAGGTTTGCAGTCTGTCTGGGCATTAGTTTAAATACATGTAGTGTTTTTGTTTTTTTTTATTAGTTTAATACCATATTAAAAGACCCATTGTTAAATATTTTGTTTTATATAAAAAAGTTTTTAGTATTGGCTAATTAATATAGACAGGAAATTGTTATTGATTAATTAGTTACTATAAAAGGAAGAGGTTTTTCATTGAGATTTTGACTCTGAAGAATCCCTAACAGAGACTGGTGAAAGCGCTTAGTCAATTTTATTCCTGGTGTGGAGTTTGTCCATTAAAGTACTATGCTGATTTTACCACTGGTGTGGTCCAGTTTATTTTTTTTATTGTTATAAAGAAAACTCCCTGAAAGCTTGAGACTGTTTGTAGGATCCAACTCTTTCTCATAGGTCCAAAACATACCACCTCTGCCCAACCTACTACATGCATCTACCTCCTTTACCAATATATAGAAATCAACTAACCCAATTAGAACAACTTTATAATAACATTGCTAAACTTCCTGCAAATTTCTCCAATTGTCCTCATCACTGCACTGCTCTGAAAAGCTTAATTTAATGGAATTCCTAACTACTGTGGTTATACCCAGCTCACAATGACACACACAAGTATTCATATTCCATCACCCTGTCCTTCTCTGACTACACTTCTTTGCTCTAAGGATAGATTCCTTACAAGCCAGCTCAAATCCCTAAACTCACATGGGTATGCCTTATAATGCTATTTATGTCTCCCAAATCTGGAAAAATACACCTCTGAACCCCATGCAGTTTGAAAGTTTGCCATTTTTCAGTCAAAATCATAAATCTCACCCTCTTAATTAGTGGCTTTGTCACTGTCCATCACCTCTAATATAAGCCTTACCCTCCTTTACTTAACACAGTCTCTTCACTTTGTTAATCAATCATGTAATCTGCTGACAAGTCCTCTGAACACCATGTTTATGAATGTACACATTGTTTTATAAATCTGAAAAAAAAGTTTTTTACTCAGTGTTACCAATTTTATCTGATTGTGCCATTGAGTATGACATTGTATGTAGTCTGACTTCATTGAAATGTGTACATTATTTTGTTATGAAGCTCTTCTCCCTGGGACTTCACTGAAAAAGGGGTCTTGCATGGCCTGATCAGCCTTTCCTGGTAACCAAATACAAATAGATAAACAAATACTATGTTTTGGCACTTGTTTTCGATTTGTGTTTAATTTGATCTATGCATATGATTGATACACTAAAGCTTAATGTGTAAGAGAAAGGCTTATATTTTAAATTCTGTAATGATCTGGTGCTCTAGCATTCAACATTGTGGTCTGAGTTATCATCATGAATAATATATATGTAAAATGTGTGTGTGTGTGTGTGTGTGTGTGTGTGTGTGTGTGTGTGTGTGTGTATATATATATGTACTATATATATGTACTATATATATATATATATATATATATATATATATACATATATATATATATATATATATATATATATATATATGTAATATATGGGTTCACTATGAAAGACCGAAAACCCCCAAGACCGATGCCCGTAATCCCGAAACCAAATACCCGAAAGATGGGAAGACCGATGGACCACAAGCGCGAAATTCAAAATCACGAACAATCAACACACATACAGTACACACATACATATACACACAGTGTCCCACCAAACCTAAACAAATAATCCTACACTGTATTTAAGAAGGGGGGCAAGCCTCCCTGCACCCCCCATGTGGGGGGGCTGCGTCCCCCACAACCCCCCTACTTTAATATTCTAACTCTGAGATCGCACAAACACACACACAAGACAAACTCACACCCACACATTAGAGTCCCTCACACACACACACCGCAGTCACAACACACACTAAAGCCCCTCACAAACACACTTACACACAGATACTTACCTGAACCACAACACCAGAAGTGCTAACTCAATATCCCTTAACATGTGAATTTTGGATTTCGCGCTTCTAGTCTTTCGGTAATGTGGGGTATCGGGCTTCTGGTCTCGGTAATTTGGCCGTCGGGATTCTGAGCATTCAGTATTTCGTAGGGGACCCAAATATATAAATATATATATATATGTGTGTGTGTGTGTGTGTGTGTGTGTGTGTGTGTGTGTGTGTGTGTGTGTGTGTGTGTGCGTCTGTGCATGCGTGTATTGTATAGCATAAATAATAAAATATATACACATATGCACAGTTATACAAACGTGTATATGTACTACACATGCATGAATATAAATTTAGAAATTCATATACACTCACGGGCACAAACATAGCACTGCAGGCAGTTAAATGTATTAACTGTCTGGCAATTTAGGAAATGCATATTATTTTCACTGCACGCTTACCCACTTAATACAACCTAAATATATGACATAAATCATAAATTAATGATAATGTTTTCAACAGCATCCCCTGCTTGATGAAAATTAGATAATATTTTATTTCCCATCCCCCTTGACCAACTTTTCATGAATCATTTATTGCACATAACTGGATTTTTCAGCTAAAATCATAGTGACTGGATGTATTTTATGTGGCAGAAATTAGCCTTTAAAATGATTTGCTGGAAGAATTGAGCAAAGCAGTATGATGTTCACTTTAGCAGGTGAATTTGTAATTAATTTTAACTTTTTTGCATCCTATCAGAACAATGACTACTACTTATCAATAAATGCATTTGTCCACTAATAAATACAAATAACTCAGAAAAGTGTATCAGATTGTTGTTGACACTGACTATCTTCTTCTTTCAGCTTTTTCCCGGTTAGGGGTCGCCACAGCGGATCACTGTCCACTCATGATTGGCAGTGGAGTTTTATGGTTTTGAGTTGCCAGCCCGGCGCCCAACCTTCCACAGAAGGCGCACACATGCACACACTCACACCTAAGGCCAATTTAGAGTGTCCAATCCACCTACAGCATGTCTTTGGGATGTGACTATAATACCAGTAAATGAAGTTCTTTCTCTGTATGGAAATGTATTTAAAATTCAAATGAGCTGTTTTGAGCCTGCATTAAGAAATAACTTGAGTGACATGCAATAAACTGTCAGTAATGCTTCTGTTTTACTCTACATCATATATTATAAACAGCTTATGAGGGCCTGGATAAAATATCCTTTTGTTCTGCATGCTTTTGACCACTGTAAACAGTTAAAACTGCTGTGATCTATTAAAGAAGAGATGGCTAAAGATCCAGCTACTGCACTTATATGGTACATTTTTAGTAGTTATGATGTACTACTTTTATGGAAACATTCAAAAGTGATATACATTAAAAAGGCAAAAATGCTCAAAATTGATTTTATACTCTTAGTATATATTCTTAGAAAGACAGAGAAAAATGTCTTGACAGATAACGGGAATTTATTTTAGTCATCCTGCACATTTTGGTGCTATTAAGTCCTAACATTCAGTCGCAGTAAACTCTTCTAGTAGGTAACAGCAGCAGCGGTCTATCTTTCCTGTGAGTTAACTTCTTCACTTCATAGAATTTTCCTTTCTATTGTTCTTACTTAGCTTGTATTTGGATGCCAACATTATCTTTATCTGTGTGGAATGTAAAATTCCTATCAACTCCACTTCCCCTCTACTTTATTTTAGTGTTTACCTGTCCTGAGGAAAATATGCAAAGTCTAGAAGCCTGACAATGGAGATAATATTGCTGAAGTGCAAATAAACCAAATCATAGCTATGTAATTGAGAAAAGTAAGTAAATGACTGTTTTATAGTAAGCAGTCACAGCAATATACCCCCCCCCCCCCAACAGAAGTCGCCATGTCACAGCAGTGCAGGCAACGTGATGATATCCAGTTCAGGTCTGTGGGCCCTGACTGTCACATAGTCATAGTGTAATGTCACACAGAATACACAAGATGCATGTAGTGTCAGGTAAAAACTATGCTGGGTAGTGCATGGTCGAGTCATGTTGTGCACACACATTTCCACATATGCCACACCACATATGCCACACAAGAAAGAGGGAACAGTAGGTCACAGCTGCCATAATTTACAGAGGAGGCAAGGGACACAGTGACATGTAGCTGCCATCACAACCTTTTTAGGTGGCCAAGTATGTGCTTTTGTATGTATACTGCAACTTGTCTCCTCAGGTTTGGGAATTGTACTCTGTATCATTATGTCTGTTGTATTTTTATTGTATGTTTGTATGTAGATTGGAGCTTTTCCCTTCAGGTCTCCACTGAAAATGGGCCTTTGGCTCAGTTGGACCAACCTGGGTAACAAATGTCAAATAAATAAAATATAATAAAAAAAGTTAGTGGAGGCAGAGATAGGCATCTTGCAGATAGGGGTACTCTGTGTCATAGACAATGTTCTCCAGTAACAGACAGGAGGTGCCACTACAGGGCTATAACAGGAAGGGGGGATGGTCCACCCTGGGACTTTGCTCTGGGGTCTCTGTCCTGTCTTGAAGTTGCAGGACTAATAGATCCTTGTGATATGGATTTGGCACTACCGTGGGATTGTGACTTGTAGTGAGTTATGTCCTGCCGAAGCAGGTTGCCAGCAGCAGCAGTTGCCCCATGTCATGTGTTGTGATTTTCCTAGACTGGTAGGTACAGAGTATACACCCTGCAATGGCCTTTCATTGTGATCCCCACATGTATGCACTTGACCCTTATCACAGATGATACCAACAGACAGAGGTGATGGTGGCAGGTGCTATCCACTAGAAGGAAGTGAATATAGCAGTGATGTGTGTGCCAACATAGCCCTCATAAGACCCAGCATACCAATGTATTTGAACTCCATGGCCTCATGGAGGTGTCAGTTGTACTGGGCTCTATCCTGGTTGCCATGCAGCACACTGAGCACTTACATTTTGCAGTGGATATCTGCAAACTGTGCCCAGATGATAGTCTTGCACATCTGAAGATTGGGCCGAAGTGCTCCCCATATATTGGGGTAGCTATGAAATGTGATGTTGCAGGGAGCCCCTGATTACCTGCAATATAGTGGGTACATTCTGACTGGATGCAATGTGCTCCTCTGTTGCTCTGCCCACAGGGAGAGTGGTAGTGATACTTTTAGTGATAGTGGAGGCTTTCTGACAGGGATAGGGAGCACTCATGCTGCCCGATATCTGTTTTGGGTATGAATGAGGCCCCACTGTCACCTTTTACAATGGGCAGAGGAATGCCTATGAGAGAGACAGACAGTGGTGTTGTGCTATGCGACTGTGACTAATTTTAAGTTTTAGCATCATCTTAGGACCTTAAAGAGGTACTGATATTCTGCTATTTTTACTCATTTTACATTGGGGTCACTGTATTAGTGACCCGGCCTGTACTTATCTGATATTAACATGAACAGACAGAATCTTAATACTCTTGTGACATTTTAGATCCAGTGATGTACAAGCAAATGGTGTGCAAAAAAGTGCAGACATGGAATGGCCATTCTTCTGGTCCCACACACCTGCTGTACCCATGGGAAGCAAATACAGTAATATTTGTGGCCTGCCTTCATTCTGTATGTGCACAGTCAGAGTATGGTTACTAACCTGGTGCATCCCCTTCTGAGATATGTCATTTGAGAAATTCAGACCTCTTTGTCCACTCCTTCAGGTAAAATACCCATGCCTACATCTCCATGTGATGAGTCTAGGAACTCCTCCACATCATAAGCTTGAGGGGCTTGGTGTCCTCCCTCCAGTGATTTTCCTTCACGCTGCTATGCTGCGTCCCATCTTTCAGACCGACATGTCTACAATATTGCTGAGTTGTGTGATTCTGTCTAACTACAGCTTTGGTGTCATGAACCATAGAGGCTATTAAGCGTAGTACTCCCTCACAGTGACCACCCATGGGTCTCAAGTACCTATTGCAGGATATAATTTTCTGCTTGGCTGAAATTGTCCAACCTTTGCTGTTCATCCCTTTTGGAGGACACAATGACACCTATGAAAACAAGAGACATAACAGTTAGTTGGGGATTGCCAGAATCAGTAGACTACCAAGTAGACACACTGGGTTGCCATGGGCATACAGACAAATGCGGGTTGTGCCATAAATAGACTCACACATTATGTGTCACACATATGCAGTGAAGAGAAGGATACTCTACTCATATCACAGACCAGTGGTAGGGATAGGTATATGACTTTATACCGTATTTCTTTGTAAATAAGACCTAACCAGAGAATAAGGCCTAGCATGGTTTTCCAGGGTGGTCATGATATAAGTCCTACCCCAAAAATAAGCCCCAGTTAAGATCGTCAACAACACATGACAGATGTGTTGAATTATAAAATAATAATATTGACACCCGTTGGCTGAGGTTATCGTACTCCGCTCACCATTTTCGGACCATTCGGACACCCAACTTCTTTTTGCAGAAAGTCGTAAGATTATTTCCCTGGGAGTCCTCCACAATTCTTACTGTAACCATAATCATCCCTCACACTTGATGGTTGAGATCCTTGGCCCATAAACACTGGCAGGTGTACTTTGATCAAAGTACAGACAACACGCGTAAAGCGCGTGCACTTGATAATGAATGACTGTGGTTGTGCCTTCTCTTCTTAACTGGTGCCATTTTGTGTTGCCACTCCAGTCTCATAAGTCTTCAATTAACCCACCCCAACAAGATGAGTGCAAAAAGAAAGAGCTATTCTGTCATGTACAAGAAAGGAATCATGGAGGACTCCCGGGGAAAGAATCCGACGGCTTTCTGCAAACAGAAGTTAGATCTCCGAATGGTCCAAAAATGGTGTGCAGCGTACGATAACCTCAGTCAACAGGCCGACGAGGGAAATGCTGAGAAGTGCAAGTGTGGATCAGGCTGGCAACCATTATTTCCTGAACTGGAAGACATCGTCTGTGAGTGGATTGCTAACAGGAGAGCAAAGGCTTTGGTTGTGCGCAGGGCTGATGTTCAAGCATTTGCCCTTGCAATGACACCACAGTTCGAAATATCCCCAGAAGAACTGAAAGCATCACAGCATTGGCTGGATGGCTTCCTTCAGTGATATGAACTGTCTCTAAGAAGATCAACACTGTTCAAGCTGGAAGATACTGAAGTTATTAAACGTGCACTTGCGTTCAAGTCCTTTATTGATAGCATTGACTTTTCTAAATACCAACATTCCAACATGATTGCTATGGATGAAACTGCAGTGTTTATGGACCAAGGATCTCAAACAACAATTGATCAGAGGGGTGCCTTGTCACTCTACATTCCCTCCACTGGTCACGAGAGTGCACGTGTTACCTGTATTTTGGCAATACGTCTAGATGGAAAGAAAACCCCACCTCTAATCATTAGTAAGGGCAAGAAAGATAAGAGTGAACGTGTTTCAGGCATTTACATTCTTGAAACTGAAAAGGCCTGGTGCACACAAGCAGCTATATGGAAGTGGGTCGATGTAATGCTGCCACTTGTTTTGCGAGGTGGGGAAAGAGGTCTGCTAGTCTGGAATTCAGCCAGCACTCAATGCACTAAAGAAATGAAGAAATTCCTTGCACATAGAAGAATAGATCAAATAATGATTCCTGCAGGAATGACTGCCTATCTGCAGACTCTTGATATTGCAATAAACAAGCCATTCAAGGACCATTTGCGCATGGAACTCAATGACTACACTGAAAATAGAATGGAGAGAAATCAGCATGGAAACTTTGTGAAGCCTAGCCTGCAAGAGGTCGTGACTTGGATGAAAAATTCCTGGGATAAAATCACTGACAGCTGTGTTGCCTGTGCAGTACGAGCAGTCTACTTGGACAAGCAGTGCTCATTTAAGGAGAGCTCTATTGCTAGGCATGACAGATTGGGGTCAATGGTTCTACAGCAAATGGAGTTGCAAGAAATTTAGGCCGGGGGTTGGACACTTATGACAATGTTCCAGAAGAAGATGACATGACTGTATTTGAATAACTGTGAAAGCCAAGGTGCAGATATTCTGAAGTTGAAATGTTTGTTGCACTGTTTATGTAGAATTCTTACACAACTGTTAATGCGTTACTTAGAACTGTTGTTCAATAACAGAAAAGTATGAAATAAATGTCAATTTGTGTACATGAATAAATGTCGATTTGTGTTCATTAATAAATGTCGATTTTTTGTACATAAATAAATGAATAAAGGTAGATTGTTGTACGGTACGGGTAAATAAGGCATCCCCAGATAATAAGCCCTAATGCATATTTCGGCGGGGGAAAGAGTTTAAGACCCGGTCTTATTTTCGGGGAAATATGGTATATAATCTGGGTAGCTGCTGTGAGGCCAACAGGTATATACAATGGAAGGGCAGCATTTACAGGTAGAATGGTTTGAGTGCAAATAGTACATCACAGGTTTTTGAGTGTGATTCTATGGGGCACATTTCAGAAGTCTGCAGTCTTGCACTTACATGAAGGGCTGCTGCTTTGTTCTTATGTATATCACCTTCATCTGTGTGTGATATTTTATATATCCCTTTCTCTTTTGAGAAAAGAAAAGCAGGAGAACAACCATGTTGACTATTTCTGGTGGCACAAAAGACTTTTGTCAGAGTGGGGTTAATTTGAGAATTATCTACTGACCTGTAATCTATCTATCTATATATCTTTTAGTAGTTGTAGCTAGTCTTTGCTTATGGCACCCTTCCTGTTCTGTCTTCCTCCTCCAGGTCATAATGATGATGTGTCTGCTGCTGTGCTGGGTTTAAGGGCTTGGACCGCCTCACAAGAGAGGGGTTCAACATCTCCCTGGCAGGTAGTATGCTCAGTTACCAACAGTGGCTTAGCCAGTGCTAAGGTAGGGCTTAGTAAGGGAATAGATTTAGTGTTAAGTATGTGTAATTATGCAATATGTATATGATAATGTGTATGGATGATAGGTGCAAAAGCTGGGTTAGATCAGCACATGTGAATAAGGTGGACAGAGAATTTCTGTCTGAAATTTGTGCTAGCCAGTGGATGTTTGCTGTCTTGCTCATTGTCTTTGCTTGGCTGTGATTGGCGTACATTTTGTTTTCTATGCTACTCGTTTTTCTACAGCAGTGTATAACTATGTGCTTAGTCCTGCAGTGAGTCCCCATTTGCTTATTCCATTATTACTTACACTGCAGTGTATTACCTTTGTGCTATACAGCACTTGCTGCAGCATGCAATGCACCTTTGTAGGAATCCAGGCCAAAGTGTTAGTTAATAAAAGCAAAGTGAACCCAGTTAGCCACAGTACACTTGAACTGCTATAAAATACTTTAAAAAGAAAATATACTAACTTTTCATCATTAATATTAGCAATTAATACTATCAGACAAAAACAAACAATAAAAGATAATAACTAATGAGTACACAATTACAGTTCAAAATTAGGATCAAAATAAGAATTTATTTGTATGAACTTCATGGAAGTAATGTTTACTTCGGGTACCTGTAGTGTACTTACTTTTTATAGTTAGGATTTTCATGTTTTTTGCAAAAGAGTATTCAAACAGTTTAGTGTTGATGAAGTACTTTGCAAGCTGATCAAATGTTTTTTAAACCTTCAGTGAGTCACAGAATAAGGCTCGTTATGCATCTAAACTATGCTGTTATACTCAAGCTGCCATATTATCCTCATCCCATCACACACAGAATTTTTAAAAACACCCAGTCTTGTTTGCTGCTTTGCCAGTACTACTCATTTATAAATACTCCCTGTGTTGTCTAGATGCTTGTTGTAACAAATTTGTTCTTACCTCTTTATTGAAAAAGTATTTTATCTGCTATTTATTAATGTGTGTCTTTATCAAAATAACTTTTGACAAAAAGTATGTATATATATATATATATATATATATATATATATATGTATATATATATATATATATATATATATATATATATATATATATATATATATATGGGTTACCCTCAGATTATCGAACGTTCAAATGATCGACACTGATATGGGGAAGACCATATCATCGAACATTTAAATGGTCAACAATCAGAGGGTTTAAAATTGGTGATAGATACTAGACAACTGAGGTTGTCTAGTGATCCCCGTGTATTCCGGTCACCCCCGTTACCTAAATGTATCATCTCCGAGATTGCATTATATTCTGGTAACGGGAACTGACGGAATACGGATCTCTGTACAGCACAAAACGGGAATATTTCCCATTACTGCAATGTAGTGCAGTCTCAGAGTTGGAATATGTAAGTAGGGGGGGGTGTGGGAGGCACAGCCCCCCAAATGAGGGGTGCAGGGGGGCTTGCCCCCCTGCTATAAACAGTTTACTTTTTTTGGATTAGGTTTTTTTATTTACTTTTACATTGTCGAACATTTAAATGTTCGATGATATGGTCTCGATCATATCAGTGTCGAACATTTGAATGTTCGATGATGTAAAGGTAACCCATATATATATATATATATATATATATATATATATATATATATATATATATATATATATATGGATTCACTTCAGAAGCTCGAAATACTGAAATATCGAATTTCAGTATCTTGAGCCCAGAAGGTCGAATCCGCAAAACCACTAAAACTCAAAACTGCGAAATTCTAAATCTCGCACACCGGAAATTTTGAATTTTGTGGTACTACTGCACACACACACCCCATTCTCCCCACACACACACACGTTTCCTCTCTACTACTGCACCCCCCACACCCCCCTACTTAAATATTCTCACTCCGAGGTCACACTACGTACAAACACACACAAAACACCACCACACAAGCTACATTCTCCTCGCACACACACATCACAGCAGCAAAACACACTAACACACACCACAGCCCCTACCCAAAACTCTTAACACACACAGACACACACACACACACACACACACACACACACACACACACACACACACACACACACACACACACACACACATACTTACCTGAATACATAACCACAGCAAAAGTTCAGAAGCACGAAATTCAAAACCTCGAATGCCGGAGGTTTTGAATTTCACGCTTTTGAACTTTTGCTGTTCTCAGGATTCGACTTTCTGGGCTCGAGATACTGAAATTCGATATTTCAGTATTTCGAGCTTCTGAAGTGAATCCATATATATATATATATATATATATATATATATATATATATATATATTTATATACATATATATATATATATATATATATATATATATATATATATATTGCAGACTATACTAATGAAAAAGCCAAAATGCAATGGATATGTATTGTATTTGTAAGGTGGTGGGAAATGTGACTGACAAATAGAAAGAGGGACTTTTTGCAAATTAATATGTTTTATTCAATTTTAACACCGTTAACAGTTGACATTAAACCAGATTATATAGAATTACAGCATGTACCATACTGTCCCACTCCTCACCCTGCCTGCTGCAGATCTGAATGAGAAGATGAAATTGCCCACTTGTTCTTTGTCACGACCAAAGTATAGGTCATGTGACAGTTGTACTCTTCATGGCTCACAGTCCTATGTGCAACTGTGTTGGTTTCTGGACCACAGTCTTTGCCATTGTTCATGTCCATTCATCATATTCAACATGTAAAATGTATACACCAGAAACCAGTGGCAAATTCCTGAGTAGTGGATCATTCACTAAACTTTGTGGTGTACAGGAATGTTCATATCATTGTATAAAATGGGGTAGGCTACCTTTTGTAAGTAAATTTCCTCCACTAACTTTTAAAAGGAGCATTGGGAAGGACAGCTTACACTCTAATGTCATGAACTTTGGAGTCAGTCACATAGTTTCTGCCTCAAGCATTGTCAGAAAAACTGATTGTGCCTGCTTAGATCATTAAAATTCTGTAGTAGAGCCTCCATGCTACTCAGTTTTTACTTTAGCATTATCATCTTTCCCTCCACATCATTAATTGAATTTATTCTCCATAGTAACAGTTTTTGGATATTAACATTTCAACCCCCATACTAGAATTATGCCATATGAGTTCTCTGCCACAATAAACTCCCTGAAATCTTAGCTTCCCAATGCTTTACCCATTGTGTGTGCTACCTACATTATACAGCTGTCCAGTTTCCGCTGTGGCGAGATGAAGCCTTGCATTGACCCCCCCCCCTCCGGAACCTCTTCATATTGTTTGTCATAAGCTCAAGGATCAATATTTGCATCTACCCGGACTTCCAGCCATCCCAACAGCCTACTCCAAGCATATTGCAGGACTCCACTCACCCCAACTCCAATACATCCACTGTATATGATTCCCCTGTAAATAAAATCATTTCCACTGCACATATGCTCAGCCACTCTTTGTACCTTATTATGGCTACTTCCTGGCCATCTCCCTGAAATCTCCACTCCCTGGGCAGCCCATTGGTCTGCCTAAGCTGGAGATCAACACCATGAAAAGGTCTCAAATGATCAAGACACCTCCTACACCTTCTCATTCATTTTCTGTGCCCAATATAGACCAGCCATAGCATGTTTATTTTTCATGCTGTGCCCCTCCATCTGTGCTAGTTTATTTGCATGGTCCACATCACAATGTTAATATAATGCCTGCAGTGTTCTATCCCTATCAATGATTTTCTATAATTAATACTTGTAATATTGTACAGTCCACACTACCCCTTTCCCAAATCCCATAAACCCATTTTTACTTTAGCTCACCTGTCCTAACAGTCATTAACCTATGTGACCTCATTCTCATCTTTGGTGGGTTGCCATGCATATTTCATAATTCCTTAACCCCCTTGCCAATTCTGCACACTTCAGCAAGATCACAAGTGGTAGACTACTACTACAGAGTTAAATGTAATGCCCCTCATTGTTTGGTTAACATAAAGTACATAGGTATTCTTGGCTGCTACCAAATTGTAGTGAACAAGAAGCTTACTGTCCACGGTCATATTCCATTTGTTGTACAGCTGACCTGACCCTTCGTACAACAGGATATCTGTATCTATATCTGCATATCTATCTATATCTATCTATCTATATATGTATCCACTTGAGTAAATACACATCATGAACCCATTCCCTATAACCTTAATTGTACAGCATGCCAAGGCAAATCCATATTGGAAGCCTATAGCGAATACTGCTGTGTTTGGTACCCAACATGCACTCAGTATAGTCTGTCACATACATGTACGTCCAGCACTGCACCACTTAGCGTAACATTAGATGGCTTTCCACGATCTTTCCATGAATGTACAGTGCAACCAATCCCAGTAACCAAGTACAGAATGTAAGTGAATGGGCCAGTAGACAGACTACCACACATTAGCACCAACTCAGTATCCAGAAGGGAGGAGGCTAAATCCCATGATCCTTTGAGAAACTTGCTTGCCCCTGTTCCTGGGCTAATAATTCCTCCCTTATAAACATCATGAAACCTAAGAGCTCAGTTTAAGAATGCTCATGTAGACAAGCCAGCAAACAGTATGAAGACAGTGTCAAATGGACAGACAAACAACCTTATACTGGATCCTACAACATAACTCTCCCATATCTTAGTTGCTGTGACAAACTTTACAAAAATATGTTCTCTTCTGCCACCAAATCAAAAGGAGCGCAGCAGTTTAATCTTAGTCCACTCATCGTCATTCTCCCAAATGGTGACTTATTTCAGTAATTCAGCTGCACCATCTAACAGCAGGTCAAATACTATAGCCAGTCAGTGATCCAAGTCACCAACTAGCCTCAGGCTATTCCTTGTTGTTGTAAACCGAGCACAAGATTATGGTCACCATTTCATCTACCAAATCTCGTGTCATGTGCAGATGATGCATGTGAATGACTGAGCTGCCCTGTTATGTTACAGGGTCCTCATTCACTCTGTTTACTTCCAAAGTATTTGGCTAGATTATCTATGACCAACACCATGGTTGTCTGAAGCAATGAGCTGTGTAAGTCTGCTTGTAGGAGTTACCTAGCAAGGCTATTTTAGAAGCACAAATGCGACTCATCCTCATTTGCCTTCTGGCATTTGAATTATTAACACAGAGGATACTGGTACAAATGGCACCCTGCCCTTACTCTGTGTCCTCTCTACTTGTTGGTATGTATCTCAGAAATGTGATATGCTAATCATCTAAATGCACATCTAAGTTGCATCCTGTATGTTGTTTGCAACAGTTTCAGTACTCAAAGCTTGGCAATATTTTACAGCAAAATAAATAACCCAGTGTTCAAAACATTACTGGAGAAATATTGCACTTGAATGTCCAGCTTATCAGTGTGCTCAGACTGTTAAGATCTGTCCACTTTTAATCTAGAAAAGAATAAAGGTGGAAAATGCATTGTTTTTTCTCTGAATGGTTTTATCTTTTATGTGATTTACTAACCCTGTGGGATAATCCCTTCCAATAAACATTTTAACCAATTTGATGAATTCACTATTAATCAACCTTGATGATCTAATCATCTGGCCTTTCACCAGATTCATTTTCTCCAAAATGGGTGATTGCTTTTAAAATGTAGAGAAACAATGAGTTGTTTTTTTTAAACATAGCTGAACAAAACCAGCTGTTATGGATGTCTTTGTATAAAGTGATATCTAAATAATTAACGGTGTCCTTAGACACATTATGCACAATTAAAAAAAAATCTGTCAAGTCCACATTAACATATGGCAAAGGATAACTTAGCTTGATATAAAATCTCCATCTCTCCAACTGGAGTTTCTCCTCGGATCAGGGCACAAAGCTATTTGTTTGCTGTGTTTTTTATCTTTCTGGTGCCATGTTTAGCTTCATAGAAGAACTAGCTAGCCATGGACGACTTTTTTCTGCCCGTTTCTCTCATCTTCTAATTTTTCTTCAAACATACATGATCAAAATTTGCACAATTCCTACCACAAGTTTCTGTTACACTCAAAGAATGTTAATGAACTTAAAAGAAATTGAAACCACCATTTTTTGTAACTTTATGCAAATTTACATAGGTTTTATCTGCATGAAAGTACCATCTGCATTCAAACAGACTTGATCCATATTCAGCAAATAACCATAAATTAAGTGAAGCAGATGTTAGTGGAGAGCTGTTTAATGCAAAACCCATAACCCGCTGCATACCTATCATATGATTTTTGTGGGTGAACCACTGCTGCTCTGTATATTAATGTTGGTCTGAATTTGGAGATTGGAAGGCTAGTACCAAAATTCATGCAACTTTCAAGATAAAAGAAACCTAACATTTTGAGTTAACAGATACAACTAACTGCAAAAATATGCAGTCATATAATCTGTGCTTTAGAATTTGTGAATATCAGACAGAGTAGGATCAAGCTGATTTTGATAAGATACAGAAAGAATAATACTTAAAAGTGATTATCACATACATATGTTGTTTAGGAGTCAGTAGGCTACTAGGTTACATGGTTAGAGATTCTGGAGGTACTGTTCATGAAGGCAGGTGTCATTCAGCCACTGTAACACATTGTTTTTTGTTGTGGCCACACCTAAAAGATTGTGTTCAGTTTTTCAGACATTGCAAAGAAAGAGACATAGTTGGTAAAAAGCATAAAGTAGGCAGCTTCCAAGATGGTAGAAGGGAAGGTGGGCTGAATTACAAGATGATGGGTTTAGGCACTGCGTGTATACTTTGAAGAAATGAAAAGTGGATAGGCCAATAGAGATTTGTAGTCTGGAGTGAATGGGCCATACTGCTGTCATCTAGCCTGGAGATGCCTGGTTCTTGCCTCCTTAGAATGAATGGGCTATTTGGGTGAAGATAATGGAGCCAGAGGACAGGAGCCCTGTGGAGGTGTGTGTGTGTGTTTGTGTGTGTGTGTGGGGGTTAAAAATGTTAATACATCAAAGTACAAACAATCTTCCATCTTTCCACAGCTTAGACCTCTGTAGTACAAAAATGACTTCCTAATCTCAGAACCATATCCCAAGCCACTCAATCTTCCATCTGAACTCTCATCTGAGTATGAGCAGAGTATCCCATTTCCATTCCAAGTCATCAGTCCATCACTGCATCCTATATATTCAAGCTCCAAAGAAAGTCTTAAAGAATACACCTCTCCTATTTATCTATCTATAGACCTAGAGACACTACTCCAAAATTCCCTGCGCAATCTATCCTCAACCAACAAATTACTCTGCTGACAAATAACCTCCTTGCAAACACTTGGCATAGCTTCCCACCAAGTCATTGCACTGAGATGGCTTTATTTGCCTTCAATAACTATATTTGTTTAATCATAACTAAGGTGAACATGTGAGGTCTGTCCTTTCAGTTCCCTTAAAGTGTTTCACTACAGTCTCTCACTTAACAGAACCTAGTATTACCAAACCAGATGTTGAATGATTTGAATACTGCCTGACAGAAAAAAAAACAAACAAACAAACAAAAAAAAAACAGTCCCTGTGACAGAACAAAGCACTATCCCAAGCTGAACCCATCCATTCTGGGATCCTGCAGGGGTCTGTTTTGGCTCTGTTTTTATCAACTTTGTGAAAAGTATTCCTTAAAATTCCCATTGAACACAGCTCTGCCAGTAAACAAATGATTCCAGGCTTCTTTTTTTCTGCATATTTTGTCTTTCAAGCCAACTTACATATGTTGAATTCCCTTTCTAAATATTAAGAAAGGCTATCATAGTCTAAACTTCTATTAATTGGTAATGAAACTACAACTGCGTTTTTCAGCTGTAACTTTTCTGACCTGAATTTATCAAAAGGGTTTTCTCTTAGATCAAAATCTAGCAAGGTGATTGAAGCAGTAGTTAACTTAAGCTGCATAGGCCAGCACTGATCAATGATTGAAATCTGATCAACATGCCAGAAAAGTCTTCCAAACAACAACTCAAATTTAGCTTGCATAGTATAGAGAAACACATCTTCGCAGGCTATAATCAAATCGCAGTAGCCCTTTCATGCTTACTATACGGCCTGTAACATGATAACTCAGATTTGACAGTCAGCCCAACAATCCACCAACTGAAAGAAGCATACAATAAAATTATCCTGTCAGGTTGGACAAGAAATGTCAATTTCCTTACTCTGAGAAAAGTGTAGTGGTGTAAATTGGAACATTACCTGGTCACTACTTACCTAAAATTAGTCTGAAATATATCATACACTCCAAGATAATGTCCAGCCACAGAATCAAGACAGTAGTGGTGTATGTCACTATGAGTAGCCTAGGATTCCAAGTCAACAATTAATCAAAGCTGTGAGAGCAAATATTTATTACAGGGATTCCTCTTTTCAGTGTATATGTGAAGGAATTGAACCAGTCCCACCAGTGCAATTAGGGAGATTCTGAACATAGCACAATTAAAAACAGCCATAAAAATGTACCTACATTTCAAATGGAATTTCAATTGTGTTGATGTTACCTAAATGAAATTCACAATTATTTTCCCTAGCATATAACAGTTTAAACTCTATACCAGGGGTGTCCAACCTTTTGGCTTGCCAGGTCCGCATTGAGTGAACAGAAATTGTCTTGGAGCCGCATATAAAATAAATCATATAGTTAACGCTTTTGCTGCCGCGGGCGACCAAAGTCAACCTCCTGGCTGTACTGTAGGTGCATTCGAACAATGAATAAATGTAACAAATACCTAATATTTGCCTTAAAATTCTAATTCTCTAATCTAACAGTTAACTCTAATATCTTAGGTAATATATATATATATATATATATATATATATATATATATATATATATATATATATATATTTATTTACAAATAAACATATATTCACTACAGCACTAGCATTTCTCACTGGGAAAACCACTCCAGCAGTCCAACTACGTAAAATGTCAGCATTAGCAGCCCTACAATACTATAATCCACAAAAATAAGCCAACACATTTGCAATAAAGTAAAGAATTCACATTAATGACTTAATAAAACAATTCTAAATAAGCTACAAGAGGGTCTCACCCAAACAAATGATTGGTGCCAGAAACATGGCCTCAAGCTAAATGCCAAAAATGCATCATCATCCCCTTTGGGAAGAGTGATGTCCCCACAAATTATCACATTAATAACAATGTTGTAAGCAGGCAATCAGTTGTGAGGTGCTTGGACACCCAGGTTGATAAAAACCTAACTTTTGACCACCATGTTGTCTCCATTGTACGGAAAGCTTTCTACATGGCCCACCTCATTAGTAAGGGTATCTCATCCAGGGTCAAAGTGGTCATAACATCCCTGTATTCTTCCTTTCTAAGAGCCATTACTGAGTGCAAAGCCCCTTTTGGCATGTGCCTCAGCAAAACACCCTGCCAAAAGAAAGACTACAACCATTTCTGACAAAAAAGGTCAAAGGACTAAGTTAACTTAGTTATCCAAACAAACTAAAAAGCTTCTTGCTCTCTTCTGCCTCTCACTGGCCCCTATAAATTTCATCTCTGGCTTGCTTTCCAGGCTAAGAAAGATCCTGCCTTAAGAGACTTCCTCCACCTCAGAAATACTGGTTATACTTAAAAAACTCACTACAAAGACCACAGCCTTCACTGCAACATAAACAAGCCACTTTGTATGGACAGGTTCTTGATACAAAAACTTCAACTTCTGTAAAAAAAAGTTCTTCTCATTATCAAACAATGTAGTTCAGCAACACGACAAATGAATGGATAGCCATAAATGTACTCCTTGAGTAAGTAGCATAGCCTTCATCAAACCGGATGGAAAATCCACATACTAAACTTTCCTAGCTGGATGGGTAAGATGTAATATTGGTTACTCAAGTCTACTTGCCCAAGAAGAGGGGCCTATTTAACTAAGAATTCCATTTGCAAAAATATATTCATACATATTAAATCTCTCTCTTACACATACACACACACACACACACACACACACACACACACACAAAAGGAGCCCCTACTTCTAAAATAGGCAACCTCAGTTATCACACGACACACACTCACTGAATGAAATTGCCTTGAAGTAACAATATCTGAAAAAAATCATATTAGAGATGGACTCATCCAACTAATTTCCCACCACCAAAAGGACCATCAATAAATTAGCAAACAACTGCTCAGCAAAAAGTAAATCAATAAGAAATCTATAAACTCTCTAAGATCATACTACATACTGGAGTAAACATATAACTTTCCTACAATCTAAAGCCATTTGACATTCAGACATTTTAATTTGTGCAGAAGTTATTCACAGACTGACAGTTTACTGAGCTGTAACATTAGCACTCTATGCTTATGTCCGAACCAATGAAGCATACTTGTCAATTCCAAAAGAATTAAAGTAGTTTAATAAGGTTGTTTGCAAGGTTACATGGCAGTTTATATTGGAAATAAGCAAATATATTAAAAAGGGTCTGTTTCTCGTAATTATGCTGAAAAGTCATCCAAGGTAAATACAACCTTCTGATTTAGTATGGAACCATACCTCTCAACCTTAGAGCAAGAAATCTGGTGAAAGAGAAAAATAAAAGTGGGACACGGGCCCAAAAATAGTTATGCATCACAGACACCATTGAAACAACTGTAGCTGCAAACATTATACATCACTTATAATCTTTCTATCCCATCATTGTCAGGTAAGCATTATATGGCTCATTCAATCCTGCCTTCTTTTGCAACAAAGAAAACCATGCTTTGAAATGACAAATGCATTAAAAATAATAACTAAAACACATTGCATCCACATCCTGCCATTTCCTACCTGCAAACAGCCACAGAGCTTTCACTGAAACTAGGGCTGCTTATTTCCCAGGAATGATAGCTCTCCCTAACGAAGTCTGATGGGATAAATCTACCAGGATCTGGACTACCTGAAATAAATTAAATTATGGCCTGCACACTACAAGTGCACTTTGTTTAATTAAACTATATTTCTAAGCCCACTTACTGTATTTTTTCAGTAACATCCCAATCTTTTATTTCCAGGTCACTTTACAAAACATTAGCAGTGGTAGACTTGGCATCCAACAGATCCCTACAGGACCACACTCATATTGCTAGCATTGTCCATTAAATGTAAATATCCATCCACTGCAAATGGCAAGAAGCTATATCTTAACAAATCTACTTTTGGCATGCCTAGTATCCAAGTATCAGGTTTTGAAACAAATAACATATTCTCCACAGTCCGTAAGTCTCTGTATTTAATCATCTACATTTGCAGCCTTCCCAACACACAAACACACACATACACACTAAAACCCCCAACATTTAAAAAATTACATTGTGCCCACCTGATTTGCCAGTATTGATGGCCCACCAAAGCTATACTTATTGTTGTCCAATCTGCCACTGCTTAGAACCCACCAATGACAAAACAGTACTGGGTGCTTTTTTGTTTGTCAGAAAAAAAAAACAATTCAACTTTATAGGGTTCCTATCAGCAGACCGAAGATGCATGTTTTCGAATGCGTCTTGGTTGAACTGACAAAACCGAAACTGCAAAATATCGAAGCGGTATGTAAGCGAATTCTTTCCCTGGAAAAGAATTTGCTTGGCCGCTTCGGTACTTTGCTGTTTTCGGCACTGTAGTGCGGTCTCGGAGATGGTATATATAAGTGGGGGGGGGCACTACTACTCACCTCTACCTTTGCAGTTACCCTGTCCAGGGGAACATCAGTACCCATAAGCAGCTGTGGCTCACATTCACTCTCACTGCTACAGCATAGCTCACTTCCTGAAGTAACCACCTGACAGTTCGGTTTTGTAAGCTTTCGCTTACATGGGGTCAATTAATCACTGTTTGCTTACCTAAGCATTCGGTGATCTAATATAGACCCACTTTATATGCTACAATCCCACAAAGTCAATCCACTACTGACACATTAACCTTAGGCTGCTGTCTCCTTCTTACTCCCTGGAACTGCATTACCTTGGATGACTAATTTTATTTCCTAAGAAAAAGACACAAATTGAAAGATGAAGCGAAAATCCATACAGTTGATAGGTATGATTTCATATTCAATAGAACACTCTCTCCGTCAGGAAAGCCACAATTTAATGAAAGTGTACTTTTAATGTACGATATATTTGTGAGCTAACTTATTTGTGTTCATTAGGTAGACTGATCGTCATTAGCCTCTTTGTGCATGTGTCTCTTTCTGTCTCTGTCATGCACGCACGCACACACACACACACACACGCACACACACACACACACACACACACACACACACTCTTCTTCTACTTTCACATGCACAAACATTCTGCCTTCATGTATGTACTCACTCATTCACTCCCTCTGTACTTACCTATTAACACAGGCAAGTGTTGTCCCTTTCAAAGGCAATGACAGCAAATCCATACACGAGTCCCTCTTCAGCGAGAACACACACTGATTCTTTGGCACAAAATAACGGCGGGAACACACAGATCCTTCTTTGGTGCAAAAAAATCAAAACTAGAATGGTGCTTTGGTGCATGCGCATACCGACAGAATTATAGGTCACGGGCGTGAAAAGCACAAAACAAAAACAGTGTTTTGGGGCATGCGTATATCGATGTTGCAGTTAGAGGTCGGGGGCCGCATGGAAGAGGTCTGAGGGCCGCAGGTTGGACACATCTGCTCTATACTGTACCCTTTACTTTTGAAACACCTTATCTATTGTTATGCTGATGTTACCTAAATGAAATTCACAATTATTTTCCCTAGCATATAACAGTTTAAACTATATACTGTAACCTGTACTTTTGAAACACCTTATCTAGCCACATAGTTGCTTTGAAATTTGTTTGACCTGTACTGTGACTGCCTGTTTCTATTATATATTGAAAGATACTTGTTGTTTACAGTGTAAACCTCTTCCTCTTCTCCTTATCTACTATTCCTGTTTCCTTTTACCCATTTCATTCTGTACCACTCTGTGAATTTTGTACGTATTAGAGGTTCTTGCAGTAGCATCATGTATTGCAGAAGTGGCATTTGTTTCACACTGTAAATGTCTTATTAAATTAGACTGTTTAATATCCTGTCAGCTGCTACATTTTTACTTACCTCCTAAATGGTCTCAGTGCACATCTTGTGAAGCATGTTTAATTTTTTGTTTAGAATTTTAATCACATGCATATTATACTGCTATTTATTAGCATATGCTGCACTCTACATTGTTCATTTTGTTTTCCTACCACTGCGTGCCACAAAATACGTAAACATACACATTTATGTACTATTTGTTTTACATAGTTGTAGTAATTGGAAACTATACTTATGTAACCATACCAATACGATGTCCTTCATATATACATATATGTGTATATATATATATATATATATATATATATATATATATATATAAAATAAGTGAACATTATTTTATAAATGTAACAAATGTGCAGTTTACCCACATTTTCTTTCTTTCTTTCTTTCTTTCTTTCTTTCTTTCTTTCTTATTTATTTATTTATTTTTTTACTGTTGTTGAATTGCTATTCTTTGAGCCTAGGTCATACCAGAAAGGGGTTTGCAGACCAGATCACTTGTCCACTAACCAGTTAAAAATAACTAAAATATATGAACTACTATGCACTGTGTTTGTATGTATTTTTGAATGTATGTAATATATCTCTTCTATGAAGTTAATGCCCTGGAGCTTTTCTACCCAGACCTTTGCAAAAATAGGTTATGCTTAAGAGGGGTAACCCAGAGAACAAGTACAATTTAATAAGATGGTTGTAATGAAGATAAAGATGAGAAAAAAAATCAGTGATGATTTTATCAAAGGTATGAAAGAGTATTTTTTGAAAAGCTTGATATTTGTCTGGGCTCTCTTCCATGAGAGTACTACCATGTGTGAGGTGTCCTTGATCCTCAGTCCAGTATCTTCCTTGACAATTACCCCTCAGACCTTGGGGTCACTAAAGCCTAGTCATATCTGCTAGAGTAGTAGTAGTAGGGCTTTGTATGCAGGGTAGGGAGGTGATGAGGAGAGGTAGCTGGTGTGGTACTATTGTTTCATTGAGAAGGTGGTGGCATGCTGAAGGTTTGTGCTATGTCACGTCCCCCATTACATACATTGTATGAGGGTGTGCAGCAAGTACTTGGAAGAAGTCATTGCTGCCTTTGTGGCGGCATACCTCATCTATACCCCTTATCTACTGTAATCTGGTGGTATTATGGGAGAGCACCAGCATATCTCTGACCCTCTTCTGAGAGTTCCAAGTAGGATGAGCCTTGTTATTCCTCTCTATATCCACTCTGGCTTCTCCATCCCCAGGCTGCTTGTTAAACTCGGTCATATCGGTCATAGTGAGAGCTTTGTCCTTCTTTGCATTTGAGCTAACAGGACATGCAAGACCACTGAATATGGTGTAATTTCAGGTAGAATCACTAATGGAAGTATTTTTATTACTTTCAAAGGATATTTAAAATAGACATAAGTATCAGCAATTTTACTGTCTTTTTTTTCTTTGAGAGAGTAGACTATGGCTTAGAGAAACAAATGGCACAAGAGTTGTACTTCCATCTGTGACCCCTGGACATCAGTGCCCTATGAGAAAAAGAATGAATGAATGTCTGAAAGAAATATTTGATTGATAAGAATCTGGTGCATCTCTATTCCACCACAAAACTGAAGCTCAGGCTGCTGTGTGTGTGTACTTGGAAATATGAAAGATCCACATTAGTGATCAGAAAGCAATCCGTCTTAGATGGCAGCAATGAACCTCCAATTTTAGAGAAAGTGAAAAAATGAAAAGGGCTAAATATGGAAAACTGACTGACCAACTAGTATTACAGAGCTACAGCAGGATGCTAACAGCAGCTTGGGATTATATGGGAGCATACCAGTGGTCAGTAAAGCTGTACTGACCTAATGACAGATGTTCTTACTTGAGGAATCTAATAAAAAGAAAAATCTGGGATGCTGTCCTTGTGAAAGCAGGGTACTACCTACTAGCAATTGTAAGGTATTCATAAATAATGATATTGTCACTGCTTTACACACAAGGATAGGGTCAACTAGACACACACTTGTGAAGAAGAAAAGCATAAGAAATAAAAACAATTATCAGTGTGAGAAAACATAGAGTAGTTATGGGGTTATTACATGAGCTAAGAAGAAATAGTAATAAAATATACTGGAATAAATTAATATCTGAACTGTCTTGCATTTATTAAAAAATGCAAGGCTAGTATCCACAATAATAAGTATATAACTACTTCATTTTACATTTATTTCTGCAGTAGCAGAACCATTGGTCTTTATGCATCAAAGTCTATGTAATGTTTTTGGAGAAGCTAGTACCACACTAATATTCATCAGCAGTCTGAACTTTAAACACATTGCAAGTCATTTATTTTTTTAACTTACACCACCACATCTGCATTCTTTCTAGTTAGTGATTGCCTGTTTTGCTTAAGTACATACTTTGGACCTGCGAGATAAAGTCGTCTTCTGCTTATGTTAGGAATATCTCAGCATCTTTCACAAAATGACATAAGGATGTTTTTCTTCCATGGCAGGTTGGTCTGAGTAGAACCTTTAGGTCAGGCTTATAATAAAAAGAAAACACATGTGATATTTATTTCTGCCACTTGGTATCAATATTTTCTCAAAAATTAATTGCAGTGCTGCCTTTAATGTTGACTTTGCTCTTTTTAGTGAAAAGCATCTAGTTGCTCCAGTTTTAAATCTTGACAGCATGGTTTATGTGACATTATGTGGCAGGCATTAATTATTGGCACATTTTTCAAAGACACAATACTTCTCTGAAAAGATCAGCCTAATGTTCTTATACTTGAGGATGTTTTATGCTTCTATAAAAGATTTATTGTGCTAAGAGTAGTCTAATTGTCACAGACACATGCCCCCAGATAAACTGAGTTCAGGGAGAGGTGAAGTATAAACATAACCATTTTTCTCATTCACAGTCAAGTAATCACTCGAGTGCCATTTTCTCTTCTACCAGCAGTCTCTCCTGCTTTTGTAACTACATTTTAACATACGCAAAATAGATTTGTGTCATATAATATACATGGGTGTCATTTATATGGTCATGTGCTAATGATAGAAAGATGTATTGTGTTGTGAAAGTGGTGAAAAGTAGCTGTAGTCAAGTGTGCATATGAATAAAGTCAGATTAATCCAGTGTTTTGGTTTACGAGTTAGTTTTTTTCAGTCTATGCATGTGTGATGTGTAAGTATTGGAATGGCATTCCTGTAGCAGGGTAATAGCAAAGTAAAAGCAAGCACAGGAGAACATATGTTTTCCATTTAATGAACTGTCCTGTATTGCAAGTTGTCTAGGAGTCAGCCTTGTGTGGTGTGAGGGCACTGTTTGTATTGGCATGGTTTATGCACCTTCTTTCTATTCTGTGTGCCTATGATGTTGGTATATATACATGTATATAAAATCTGGATGATGTTAAAAGAAGAATCTCCCACTTTTAGGGAGTATGAGGGAACCTGCCCCCTGCAACATATGCTTGCTTTATATTTGATTTTTATGGGATCTGCAGGGTTAGGCTTTCATGTTTGCAATTTTGCATTTTTTATGCTGCTTGTTGTTTGGAGCCTTATTTTGGGTTTGTTCAAACGGTTGTATAGGGTTTTTGATCATCTGTACTTGTGATCAGCATTTGGAAGTTTAGATAATTTTATCAGCAACTTTGTCTGTCTGTCTATCTTATCTATGTATAGATCGATCTATCTATGGAGATATAATTGCATTTTATTTGACAGGAACGCTGTTTCACAGAGATGGGAATCATTTGCTTGTTTTTGTCAGTTAACATTTCATTGATGTTATGGGTGATATGGAGATGTAGTTTAAAGAGACTTATGTAAATCGTCAGTGTTTGTATGCGTATTTATGATCTGAGTCTGCTGAATGGTGTATGTGTGCAGATAGGGTGTTCAGTATGCATGTTTGAGTAATTTTTTTTTATGAATGTATGTGTTTATATGCATTTGAGTGTGCTTTCAAGTGAGTGCTAGTAAGGTAATTTAGTACAAAATCAAAGAGCAGTGGAGTTAAGGAGGTTTTATCACCACTGTTACACAGTCTCAGAGTTGCAGGTGTGGGTGATGAAACCCCACATGGAGATACAAGGGCGCAGTCCCTTGCAAGACCACTTGTTTTAGTTTATTTTTCTTTCAACTGTATGACTGGGAAGAAGCCTAACATATAAAGCTATGTAAAACAAGTTATGAAACTCTACCCCTAGCAGGAGCCTACCTCCCCAAGGGGCACACCTCTCTACATTCCCAAAACCCCTCTAATCTCATCCCCCCCTCACTACCCTATTAATAACCTGTTTTTCAAAACACCCCATCCTACCCTCCGCCACCCTAAAGCACCTAGAACTAAGGACACTCTCAAACTACTAATTAAACTCCAAAAAATATTTGATTACTTGAAAAAATCCATCACAAAAGATGGCGACATTCACCCCAACCCAGGCCCTAATTCTGACTTAGGCCTCAACACCTTGAAAGCAGCTAGAAGCTCAGTGGGCTCCCTTCTTATCCTTCACCTCAATCTAAGAAGTATCAATAATAAGGTCCACAACTTACATGCCATGCTTGCAACCCACTCCCCAGACATTATGTGTCTATCGGAAACATGGCTCAAACCTAGCACTAAGGATGAAGAAATCATCCCACCTGGGTACAATATTCTCAGAACCAATCGTTTAACTAGAAAGGGTGGGGGAACAGCCGTCATGTTCAAGAACACCTTGAACGTCACAATGAACCCCCTCCAACCCCCAAAAATTTCTAACCTTGAACTGATTGCCCTAAAGCTATGCCTAAACAAACAAAAAAGCATTAATCTCATAGTAATTTATATACCACCAGGAAATAATGTTGAAAACCTTGAACAAATTCTTAATTGGTTAGCTACAACCTATCCCCAAGAAACCATAATACTAGGAGACGTTAATATCGATTGGTCCCTGTACTCCAATCACTCAAATCCTCTCACCATTAACTTACATGGCTTCTCTCAAAACATACTATCTACCACTAGAATTGGGAATGCTCAACAAAAGGAGAGCATCATTGACTGGATTCTTACTAACAAAGCTCCAAATAACTATATTGCAGGGACCCTTCCCAACGACCTTAGTGACCACCTTATTACCTTTATCTTAAAACACAAATGTCCGACCTCAAACTATCCCCAAACCAGGCTGGTTAGGAATAGTAAGAATTTTGTCCTAGAACATTTTCTTGCTGACCTCAAAGCATGTAACTGGTCCATCCTAAAAACTCTCCCCTTAGATGAGAGCGTGTCATATTTCAATGACACTTTCCTCAAGAAACTTGACTCTCACGCTCCTAAGAGACTGACTAGGACCAAGGAACGTATTGCACCTTGGCTAACAAAAGATACTAAATCCAAAATTAAACTCCGTGATCAGGCCTGGAATAAATGGAGAACTACCAAAACCCCCCTAGACCGGATCAAGTTTCATCAGCTTAGAAACTCAACCAAAGTAGCCGTCTTGACTGACAAAAAACAATATTTTTGTCACCTCCAAGACAAACACCAGCATAATCCCAAAAAATTCTGGGCTGGTTTTAATCATCTCCTTCATCCGGGAAAATCCACCACCCCTACCCCTGAAAAACTCATGGGTAAAGATCCAGGAGAAATAGCCAACATTTTCAATTCATTTTTTTCTGAGACCATCCAGTCTCTCGCCAATCAGCTTACCACTACTCCCTCAACCACAACCTTACCTAAAGATCCTTCTCATTCCTCCTTTAACCTACAACCCACACCTACCTCCTATATTCGAACCCTCTTGAAAAAACTCAAACCATCTACCTTAGCGGCTGACCTACTCCCAGCCAATTACATACAAATAGCATCTGACGCCATTGCCTACCCTGTTTCAATCTTGATCAACCGGTCCATTTCTGAAGCTTCTATCCCCTCAATCTGGAAAATTTCCTATATCATCCCTTTCCATAAAGGCGGATCCTCCACTGACACATCTAACTACAGACCAATAGCTATACTGTCTCCTCTAGCCAAGATCATGGAACGCTGCGTTCACAAACAACTCATTACCCATCTTTCTCGTAATAACCTCCTGTCTAACACCCAGCACGGCTTTCGCCCCCATCACAGCACAACCACTGCTCTTCTCTCCTTTGTTGATTCAATTAACCAAAACCGCAATAATAAATTTATTTCCTCTGCGCTTTTTCTCGACCTATCAAAAGCCTTCGACATGGTGAACCACCAACAATTAATACAAACACTGAAAACCTTTCATCTTAGCAAATCAACAATAAGTTGGTTTAATGACTACCTATCTTGTAGAAAGCAGGCAGTCCAGTGGCAAAACAGGCTATCAGACCTACTCCCCACTAATATCGGTGTTCCCCAAGGATCTATTCTCGGTTCCCTCCTCTTTTCCCTATTTATAAACAGTTTACACACGATCATTCCCAAAGCCACCTGCATTCAATATGCAGATGACTCCACCCTGATATGCTCGGATGTTTCTCTCGCCAAACTCCAAGTTGCAACCCAAAACTGCTTCTCCTTAGTTGAAAAATGGTTCTCAGAACTAATGCTTCTACTTAACCTGACCAAAACCAAATTACTTCTATTTTTTCCCACACCAAATACCCCTCAAGGAAAAGAACCACCTAATACTAACACCCCAACCTTCCACGTGTCCTCCAATAATGGAATCATAATCGAACCTGTCTCCCACACCAAACTTCTAGGGGTGACCATAGATAACAAGCTTAAATTTGATACACATGTCAGTCTGACCATCAAGTCTGTAAACAAAAAACTCGGGTCTATGTATAGAATAAAGACTTTCTTAACCCCGCACACCAAACTAACTATTGCTAGGACCCACCTTCTCTCCACACTCCTCTATGCCTCTCCTGTATTCTCCTTCCTCAACAAGAGGGAACTCAACAAACTATCTACAACCTATAACCACATAGCCAGATTCATAACAGGGATGCCCTATCGGACCCATCACTGCCAAAATCTAAGGACACTGGAATGGTTAGAACTCTCCAACACTCTCAAACTCAACCAACTCACTGAGGCATTTAAAATAATCAACCATCCAGAAAAAAAACCCTCACTGAACAAAATACTTGCCCCTTACTCCAACCTTACATCCCTTAGGTCGTCCAAAAGCCTACTAGTGCAGACCATTAAATCTAACAACTTGGGAGGCGAAGCACTCTATGCCAATTCCATTGGCAAATCCTGGAATGCCCTCCCAAACAACCTAAGACACATGACCTCTCTTCACCAATTCAAAAAACACCTCAAAGACCTACTAAAGTCCCAATGGCTATGCCCTTGCTCTAATCCTGACTAACAGTAAAACTCTCCTGACCCACTAAAGCCTCTACCTAACCCAAAAACCTTAAGGTTTCATATTGTAGCCATGTTAGACTAATCTAAGTTAGATCCTTCTAAGTATGTACCTCTTTTAACCATTTGTATAACCTTGTGTCTGATTTCTCTTTGAATGTAATAATATTTACTCAATCTTCTGATGTTTCTGTTTAACTACCTCTGTTCTTGTGGAGCTTTTGTCCCCGGGCCTCTACTGAAAATGTACATGTATCCAGCTAGACTAGCCCGGTCAACAAATGTAAAATAAAATAAATAAATAAATAAATAAAATATGCTACACCTAAAGAAAACCCAAAAAAGACTGTGTTAACAGCTACCAGTCTTTACAACTGAGATGACACAAACAATTGCATCACTCATCGTAGTGGCTCTGGTAACACAGAATCCTGGTCATAATGAAAGCTAAATCTGCCAATATTTTGATATACAACTTTTAATTTCAGATTCTCCTTTGCTGTCCCTTCATTACTCATCTCAGCAAAGAACGACATCATGACTTCTTTTTACGGCCAACGGCTTTCTATTAGTAATGCAGAAATAGACTTCATCTGCAAATGTTACCACAAATGAACCTTAAGTTTAGGAAATTTCTGTTTCATAATATCCAAAGTCAGAACCTGACAGTTGTCAATCCCATGTATCTCTAATATAAAAAGATACCTGCTGGCCACTAATTTGTCTATAACAGACTATTTTTTCTAGCTGAATAAGGACATTGTTTCATAAAAAGAATAGAAGATAATTGTTTTTTTTTTTTATTATTACTCTCTGTCTTCTCCAATCACAGTTTAATCCAAATATCTATTTTACCTGGACCCCAAACCTTGAATGAGAGAGTAATATATAATTATTTTTCTTCATGACCCCAGGCTATATATCAGCATCAAGCCAAAAAGGAGTATCATCTTGGCAGGCCCTTAAATAAAACCAGCCTGCTACTGCCACATCCATAACTCTGTGTGTGTGTGTATATATGCACACTAAAACCCCTAATCGTTGATTCTATGAACTGTTGCCATCTGTTTATTTAAGGTAGCTTACCATCACAATGGAAGTCTGAAATACAGTATCTTACTGATATAAAGTGAAAATGTAATCTGAGGAAGATACCTCAAAATAAACAAGTCATTTAGCAAAATACAGATTTTGGCTAGATGTATTTTACTGAGAAATGGAAGCCTTAACTTATTCCATTTCCGGATACTATTTTTCATTTTCCCAAGTATGAGTTTAATGTCTTCCTCCCCAACTCTTTCCATCAAATCTTCTCCAAGATATCTTGCATGTTACATTACAGAGCATGATACATTTTGATCTATTTGTTGTCCTGTTTCCCTGGGAGACAAAAGGTGCAAACTCCATTTCTGTGTGATCACTCTTAGACCTGTGTTTTCTGCTTTCTTATTTAACGTTTTAGCACTGGTTTAACCAGTTTGATCGGATTACTAAGCCACACTACTCAGTCATCGGTAAACCTTGTGGTTAGGTTGAAAGGTTTGGGACAATTGCCAGTTTGGAACACAGTGAAGTGTTCCAGTAAATACTTAACACAGACACCATCAAGGCAAACAACAAAGAGGACAACAAGCAGCTCTGCAGGGTTCCCCAGTTCAGTTTGTTTTCAATAGCCTACCATTAACCTAGAGTCGTAACAGTGGGTTTTTATATAAAGACCTTGCACTCGGCTATAAATCTTGAAGGGAATCCCTACAGATCTAACATCTGCCACAGAAAGGATATTAGTTGAGTCAAACACTTTGTGAAAATCAATTAGTAATGCTCCTGCCTGTACCTTATGTTGCTTACATTACTCTAGTATGTTCAGCTAAACTCTTACTGCGTCCCCCCATCTTCCATTAATGAATCGCAAGTACTTGTAGTCTATCAATCGGAAGATGATTTTCTCTAATCTCCTAGTGAGTATCTTGGCAAAAGTCTTGCTATCATTTTGAAAAAGGGAGATGGGCTTAAACTTTTCAGCATTATATGAATCTTTGTTAGGTTTTGGAATCATCACTGCCTTAAGTTTCAGCATATCTTTTGGGAAACTTCCTTCCTGTATAAACAAAATGAAAACTCCAGCAAAGCTAGAACTTTCAATAAGTGACCTCAAAAACCTCTTGTATCAGAGGCACATGGGATATATGCAAATGATCCTTATGAATATCAGGTGTTTCAGCTAATTGGCAATTCTGAATGCCCATGACTTGTCTCATCATTTCAATGGACTGTTTCAGGCCAATAAAGCCAAACTCCACTAGCTGTGGATATGGATATTTCAGCCTTGTTATGACCTCATCAGCACAGCAAAAGCAGAGTGTTTGACTAAGCTTTAGAAACACAGGGATGTTAAACCCAGCTGATGCCCATTATCATTAGGGTCACTGCAAAAATAGCCCAAACAACAAACTAAAACAATGAGTGAGAAGGTCACTGAAAAACCAATCAGTAAAAACAAAATGAAAACTCCAGTAAAGCTAGAACTTCAAATAAGTGACCTCCCAAACCTCTTGTATGCACATGGGATATATGCAAATGATCCCTATGAACATCAGGTGTTTCAGCTAATTGGGAATTCTGAATGCCCATGACTTGTTTCGTCATTTTAATGGACAATTTCAGGCCAATAAAGCCAAAACAAGTCATGGGCATTCAGAATTGCCAATAAGCTGAAACACCTGATGTTCATAAGGATCATTTGCATATATCCCATGTGCCTCTGATACAAGAGTTTTGGGAGGTCCGTTATTGGAAGTTCTAGCTTTGCTGGAGTTTTTATTTTGTTTTTACTGATTGGTTTTTCAGGAAACTTCCTTCCTGAAATGTTTTGCAAAAACTGCTTTAAGAAAACCATCTCTAACTGACTGTTAAAATTATTATAAAAATCAATAGTAAACCTATCAAAGCCAGGGGTCTTCCCTGTTGCCAGAACATCTATGACTGCACTGACGTCCTGTTATGTTATATTCTGGTTTAGCACTCTGATCATACTGGGTTTAGCCACGGGAACTACAGCCAAATTCATTCTCTCTCCTCTATGCCATGAGACTATCTTGTGATCCTCAGCAATTTGCTCATGCTCTTCTTCTAGAATCCCATTTACCTGTTCACTGCTCATAGTTGTTATCCTCCTTATCCCTTAGGATGGGGAGAGGCAGTACCTGAACTCAAAATAGGAAAGGATCATAACCGAAGGATCTACACTCCTCCCACTCCCTCCTCAAAGTCCCCAATATACCAATCCCTTGAATTAAACCACTACTAAACACCCAACTTGTTTAACTCATTAACATTCAAGAAAATAAAATGTAATTTAACTCTGTGTCTTGTTAACTACCAGTAGCTAGTAATTTAGGTAAATTGCTCCTTATGGTTCCCAGCAAACAAACTTATCATTTATTCCATAGGCTGAGTTCATATCAAGAACATCAGTTCCCTGTAAGCAAGAGCCTAGTTCTTACATTTCAGCAAATTAAACTTGAGTAATTTTGATTTTGTACAGTTTGTTCAGAATGCCTTACCCCTTCCATTTTATGAAATCTACTCCATAAAACATTTAGCCTGATATTTCGTAAATCTTGCATGCTTGTTTTTATTCATCATGCCAAGATACCTCAGGCAGGTGGGGAATAGAACATGAGAGCATATGTAAATATTCAAATATCCCCCACTCACACTTGTTGACACCTTCTCAGTTTAATAATTGCTGTTTGCCACCATAACTGTCCCACTGCTAACTTGAGAAAGGAGTGGGAAGGGGTTACACATTATGCATATTCCTGTTGTACTTTCCTGGAAATGTATGGCTTTCTGGAGATGCTTGAGTAAATCCTCACATGATCCCCAGGGATCGGTCTTGCGGCCTCTGTTTGGGATATACTTTTCTGACGTGCAGGACAAAACCAGTGGGCTATGGCTGACCAAGTTTGCAGATGACTGTAAGCTGGGCACTGTCATCAATTCCCCTAGTGATGTGAACATCCTCCAAGAGGGTCTCACCCAAACAAATGACTGGTGCCAGAAATATGGTCCCAAACAGAATGCCAAAAAATGCATCATCATCCCCTTTGTGGAGAATGATGCCTGCACAGATTATTGCATTCATAACAAGGTCCTAAGCATGCAATCAGTTTGAGGGACTTGGGCACCCAGGTTGATAGCAAACTGACTTTTGAGCGCCATATTGCCTCCATTGTATGGAAAGCTTTCTACATGGCCCACCTCATTTGTAAGGGTATCTCATCTGGGAGCAGAGGTCATACCATCCATGTATTTTTCCCTTATAAGACCCATTGAGTACAATGCCTCTTTCACATTTACCTCACAAATCCCATGCAGCAGCTGGAGAGACCACAGAGTTTCCTCACCAGGAGAATCCAGGGCCTGAAACATCTACCCTACACAGACAGGCTAAAGGTCCTTTCCCTCTACTCAGTCTCATACAGACTCCTCAGTGGTGACTTCTGTCTGGCATACAAAGCAATCAGTTTTACTGCATAACTTTTGTCAGTGGCAGAACCTTCACCCTCCCCCAATTCATTCATTTTTTTATTATTAACCACCTCATGAGTTACATATAAAAAAAACACGCTACAGTTTTGAAAAGTCACTAAAGGGGTGTCACCCCAACATTCTCTTGTTTATCCACTAAAGATTTAATACTTTCTGTGGACTCCTGCTGAGAATGGTCCTACCATCTGTAAATCAGAAAATTAGAGACTCTTTCAACCAGAAAACCTGTGTTGTTATAGGGCTTTATTTATTTGTCCAAATCTGCAAAATTGTTTCCTCCACTACACTTTCTGGTGAAGAAAAGCCTTCTGTGAATATGATTGATTCAGAAAGTGGCTTAAACCTATTTTGCAACTCTGGAAATAGGTTGTGTTCAATCAAATTCTATTTTGGTATATTTAGGTTCTGGGGACTTGGTAGGAAACTCTCTCTTGTTTATTCCTGCTGGATGTTTATTTTATAAAGTCAGTACTATCTTGTAATTCTTTTTTCCCTGTCATAGCTAAACTGTTTGATACTCTCTCAGCATAAATCAACTCATCCCTGGCCAACATGATCATAGATAAAGCACCATTTACTTTTGCTGTGCCTACAGTGTCACACTGTAATCTGGAACCAAAAATACTTGATATCCCAAAATCTGCTGAGTGCTTCCTTTCTCCTTGGCTTTCTTTAAAATAGCCTCACTGGTGTTATAATCCCATTTCATATCCGTGTGAGCTGTAGATCACACTCTGACCAGAGAAACCTTTAGCTCATACTTGGGCTTACTGGAGGCCCTCAGCATTCAACCCAATACCATATTTGTGGGTGACTTCAACTACTTGACTATAAACTGGGTACTTAACTTGACCCAAATTTACAGACCCAGAGATTCCTGGACTTTGTAAACAGAAGCACCTTACTAGTTAAAAGTTTCAACCCACATTCCACAAATACCTGGTTGCAACTGTTTCTACTCAGTCTGGCCCAACAACCAAGGACGTGTGCATCTAGTTTATAAGTCAGTTTTGAAGCAAGAGGCTTATAAATTGTGTCAGAACATACTCCATAACAGGTTACAATTAACACAAATTATAAGTTTGTAACATGGCATCATACCCCCTACCGCATACACGTCACCTCAAGACATTATCACTTCCTTGATAAACATATAACCCTCCCCATAATGCAGAAATCTTTCCTACTCAGTGACCTACTTTATCCTTTCATTGACTGGGGGAAGTATGCATCAACCAATAATCAATTTCAAAGGCCACTAGACTTCATAAGCTTTAACAATCTTGAACAAATTGCAAAAATGCCAACATGAGGAAAAACATTAGATACCATCCTGGCAAACATCCTTGTCAGCTGTGCTAAGCTAATTGTTACCCCAACCCCTTTTCATTCTGACCATAGTGTCATGACATTTCTCATAGACACCAACCATAAGTAAAAAATAAGGCCATCTTTAAGGATTTTTCAAACAACAACTGTGGTACCATGAATGATCACCTTCTGTCAGTCAAATGGGACCCTAAATTAGCTCATCTCTCCTTGTAACTTATTGATAAATTATTTAGGGCTCTCTATAATTCTCTAAAGAACCACAGAGAGAAATTCATCCATGTGTGACATAAACATATTTTAAAAATTCTGTAAAAAAAAGATGTTACAACCCGACCCAATGCAACAAAACAAAGGTCAACTCCATTCAAAAAATATCCTACCAAAATTTAAAGAAGTACATTTTCATTTGAGGAAAACTCATAATCAAGACAGGTAGCAACAAGACCTACAATCACATCTGAGAACTGAAGAGGGAAAACACAGAATGTAATATGCTTGATCAAAATGGTATCACCATGAAATAATCAGTGGATATAGCCAACATACTAGGATACAGATAAGTAGCAAATGTCAGCTACGGTGAGGCAGTCACATGCATTCTTCCTCCTTGCAAAATAATCCCACATGAAACTACATAAAAAATGGTCAACTCTGCCCTTAATATGGTCTGCAACAACCAGTTTCATGGAACCAGATGAGATACCAGGAAGCCTAAACCATACAATAGCAAACAGCCTAGCATTTGCCCTTACACACACATTCTTAATAGCTCATTATAAGTGGCTGTATCCCTGATATCTGGAAACAGGCCATTGTGGTCCCAATTATACAAGAGATGCCCTTCTACAGATCCTAACAATTCTAGAACTGTCAGCCTCCAATGGAGAGAATCATTATGGAGCTTATTCAGGCAGACACAAGAATCCTCCTTCTCCATGACTTAAGCCAGTATAGTTTGATTAAAAGAATTGATGCTTAATCTCATACATGTTTTTTGACAGTGGGACTGCTGCCATGAATGAAGGTTTATCTGTCCATGCAGCTTATCTCAATTTGGCTAATGTGTTTGATAGATCATAAGTTACCTCGGGGATCTAAAGGTAAAAGAAGCAATAATAATTTGGATCCATAAGTGAATAAATTGGTTGTTCAGAACAAATAGGACTAGGAGAACTCTTTGTCTCCATCCTTTCTCACCAGTGGAGTCCATTGAGGGTGTGTTTTGGTGCCATTCATTTTTGGCATTTTTTCTCAGATGTCAGAATTGTCTCCATTGCGTGGCACATCAAATATGGAAAAGACTACAAAATTGGAAGTGTTACTCTTAACTTCACTGATGCCAGATTTTCTTTGTGTTTCTCTATTGCAGTCATCACGTTTGAGTTATCTGCTTGCAGTAGCCCTCAGTCGGCCTGATTATCAAAGTCTTGGGTCCTGCGTCGGTTGCTGTCTCATTTTCCATGACGTCAGGTAGTTGGGGGTATAAAGCATGCAGCTGACACCATTACATCAGTCTTTCTTGCCATGCGGTGCCCAAAGCAGAAGCAGTTCGCAAGTGCCGGTCGGCCGAGTCCTGAAATGTTCATTTTCGAGTTTCAGATCCGAAGTCTTCAACTAAGCTAAGTATCCCATTGGGATCCTTTTTCTTGCTCTAAAGCTGATGTCAGTAAAAGTTAAGAATTGTATTTCTTTTGGAAAGCAAATGCCTCATAAAGATTTTCATTCGTACTGCATTCCTTGCTTAGGCCCAGACCATGACGTACCTTGCTGTCGGTTTTGTGCCTTATTCAAACCTTGTACTATTCGTCGTCTGTTCATTTACGTATCTAAATAATTTGGTACTCAGTTCAATTATCCAGAAATGGCTTTGGCAAGCCACCCGACTACTGACATTCTGAAAAAATGCAAAGATAAAGACAGAGACAGACAGCATAGGTCCAAAGCTGCCGACGACGCTTCTCCTAAGCTAGTCGACAGTTCGCCGATACTCAATGAGACACTTTCGCAGCCCCTGATACCCCCTACTTTAGATTCGCAGGCTCTACTGAGACCCATTCGTAGTCCAGTATGCTGCAAGATGCTTCTTCGACTGTGGAACCTGTGGGTGTCTCTACCTTGGATGGGTCTGGAGCCGCTGTACAGCCACCGGTTTCTGAGGGTGTATTCAGGCCTACTGACTTGCATATTAAACCAATGGCATCTTATTCTTCTTCTAGGCCTAAAACTCGATCCATGCCTAGAAAACCAATGCCCAGACTGCATGGTCGGGCCCCTATGCCTAAAAAACAAATAAGATTCGCTGAAGACCTTATTACTATAATCAGGGAAGCCACCCTTCCCCCTCTAAGAGACCTAGGACTTATTTTCCTTCTGATTCTTCTGATCAGGATTCTGAAATTTCTGTTTTCTCTGATGACCAGGATTTGCCCTTATCTACCTATGAGGATTCTGATGCATAGGACTCCATTCCCTCTGCTTCCCCTCCAGAGGATTTTTCTTTTGGTGAAATCTTGCATACTCTTGGGGAGCATTTCCGCTGGGAAAGCCAGTATTACTCTGACTCCAAAAAGATGCTTAGGGAATTCTTACTCCTACCTCAACACAGACCTTTAGCTATCCCTCCTGTACTGGACACTGTAGATGATGCCTTCTCGGAATCTAGCCTGGCCCCTGACTCTTTACCTCCTGCTCCCAGAAGACCTGATAAGTATTACAGGGTACCTGACACTCAAGTTCCTCTTTATAAATCCTACTGCGGATCCTGAGACCATTACACAGGGACCCAAGGGCATTAAGGCTACTACTGCCAAAAATCCTACCCCCTCTGATAGAGATTCCAGGGCGCTGGATAGATTGGCTGAGAAGGTATACACTTCTGCAACCTGGCCATTAGGGCCTTAAATTGCCAGTTTCATATGTTAAAGTATCAGCAGCTTATTATTTGATTGCTTAAACAGAAAATGATGTTGATTCTTGACTGTGTTGAAAATAAACATTTACAGGATTTAATGCATTCTGCTGAACAATTTGGAAAACATACTTTGCAATGTGGTTTTGATTTATTAGAGGCATCTTGCAGGGCTGCTGTCACTGGGTCTGTACTTAGAAGGTATGCTTGGCTTAAGGAGCAATCTTTACCAGATCATGTTAAAGCTAAATTACTGGATACTCCCTTAAACCAAGACCACCTGTTTGGCAACAAAGCAAAAGAAGTACTTAAAAAGATGGAGGAAAAAGCTAAATCTATGCAAACTGTTAAATATTTCCTGCAAGTACAGCCTCCCAGATTTAGTAGGCATTGGCCATCTAAGAATTGGTCCTTTCCTGCCTCTTCCAGACCTTCTCAGTCCAAACCCAGAACCAGCAGAACACCCAGGCTTCAGTCCCAAGGTACTCACAGGCCTAAGCAGTGGGGGACTCCCACTTCCAAAACAGGGAGTAGTAAGACTCCCCCCTATGGTAAGCTGTCTCAATGACTTATCTTTAAATCTTCCAAGCCCTGCTCAACTGACTGTTCCTTTAGGGTAAAAGATTGCCCTGCATACAAAAAACTGGGAACTCATTACCCAGGACAGATGGGTTTTAAATATAGTTTCCCAAGGGTACAGATTTCCCTTCCACTCCTTACCAACCCCAAATGGTTGGCCAGACCTACCCCCAAATCAGTGTGCAGAGGCTCAAAAGCAAATTCTCTCTCTTTTAAGCATCAGGGCTATTCAGCCAGTCCCAGAAGAAGAATGGGGGCAAGGTTTCTACTCAAGACTCTTCCTGGTACCCAGAAAAGACAATTCCTGGCGTCCTATCCTGGACCTGTCGATCCCAAAATTCAGGATGCTAACTCTTCATCAGCTGCTCCCCATGCTAGGCAAAGATGCCTGGTTGGCAACACTGGATTTAAAGGAAGCCTACCTGCACATCCCAATAAGGGAATCTTGCAGAAGATACCTACACTTCAGAGCAGGCTACAGGCACTATCAGATGTTCTTTGTGATTCACTGTTGCAGTCATCACATTTGGGTTATCTGCTTGCAGTAGTCATCAATCAGCCTGATTATCAAAGTCTTGGGTCCTGCGTCGGTTGCTGTCTCATATTCCATGACGTCAGGAAGTCAGGGGTATAAAGCATTCAGCCGATGCCATTACATCAGTTTTTCTTGTCGTGCGGTGCCCAAAGCAGAAGCAGTTCGCAAGTGCCGGTCGGCTGACTCCTGAAATTTTCATTTTCGAGTTTCAGAACCGAAGTCTTCAACTAAAGCCAAGTACCCCATTGAGGAAACTTTTTCTTCCTCTAAATCGGTCAGTAAAAGTCAATAATTGTATTTCTTGTGGAAATCAAATACCTCACAAAGATTTTCATTCGTACTGTATTCCTTGCCTAGGTCCTGACCACGACGTACCTCGCTGTCTGTTTTGTTCCTTATTTAAGGAATGAACTATTTGTCGTTGGTATATTTACGCTTCTAAATATTTTGGTACTTGGTTCAGTTATCCAGACATGTCTTCTGCAAGCCATCAGACTACCGACATTCTGAAAAAAAACAAAGATAAAGTCAGAGACAGGATGCCTAGGTCCAAAGCTGCCAACGACACTTCTCCTAAGCCAGTGGCCAGTTTGCCGGTACTTGGTGAGATGCTTTTGCAGCCCCTGATACCTGCTACTTCAGATTTTCAGACCTCTACTGAGACCTATTCGGAGTCCGGTATGCCACGAGGTGCTTCAACTATGGAACCTGCGGATGTCTCTACCCTGGATGGGTCCGCAGCCACTGTGCAGGCACCGGCTTCTGAGGGGTGTATTCAGGCTTACTGAATTGCATTTTAAACCAATGTCATCTTCTTCTTAAAGGCCTAAAACTCGAACTATGCCTAGAAAACAGATGCCCAGACTGCATGGTCAGGCCTCTATGCCTAAAAAAGATAAGAACGGCTGAAGAACTTATTACTTTAATCAGGGGAAGCCAACCTTCCCCCTCTAAGAGACCTAGGACTGAATTTGCTTATGATACTTCTGACCAGGATTCTGAAATTTCTGTTTACTCTGATGACCAGAATTTACCCTATCTACCTATGAGGATTCTGATGCAGAGGACTCTATTCCCTCAGCCCCCCCCCCCCCCCGAGGATTTCTCTTTTGGTGAAACCCTGCATACCCTCAGGGAGCACTTTCGCTGGGAAAGCCAGGATTACTCTGATTCTAAAAAGAGACTTAGGGATTTTTTACTCCTGCCCCAGCACAAGCCTTTAGCTATCCCTCCTGCACTAGACATTGTTGATGATTCCTTTTCTGAATCTAGCATGGCCCCTGACTCTCTACCTCCTGCTCCCAGAAAACCTGATAGATATTACAGGGTTCCTGACTCTCACAAGTCCCTTTTTAAAAATCCTACTGCGGATCCTGAGACCATTTCACAGGGACCCAAGGTCATCAAGGCTACAACTGCCAAAACTCTTACCCCATCTGATAGAGACTCCAGGGTGCTGGATAGATGGGGTAAGAATGTATACACTTCTGCAACTTTGGCCATTAGGGCCTTAAACTGCCAGTTTCATATGTTAAAGTATCAGCAGCATATCATTGGATTGCTTAAACAGAAAATGATGTTGATTCCTGATTGTGCTGAAAATAAGGATTTACAGGATTTAATGCATTTTGCTGAACAGGTTGGAAAGCATACTTTGCAATGCGGTTTTCATTCACTAGAGGCATCTTGCAGGGCTGCTGTTACTGGGTCTGTACTTACAAGGCATGCTTGGCTTAAGGAGCAATCTTTGCCAGATCATGTTAAAGCTAAATTGCTGGATGCTCCCTTAAATCAGGACCGCCTGTTTGGCAACAAAGCAGAAGTTCTTAAAAAGATGGAGGAAAAAGCTAAATTTATGCAAACTGTTAAAGATTTCCTACAAGTACAACCTCCAAGATTTAGTATGCATTGACCCATTAAGAAATGGTATTTTCCTGCTTTTTCCAGGCCTTCTTAGTCCAAACCCAGAACCAGCAGAACACACAGGCTTCAGTCCCAGGGTATGCACAGGACTAAACAGTGGGGGGCTCCCACTTCCAAATCAGGGAGTAGTAAGACTCCCCCCATGGTAAACTGTCTCAATGACTTAACTTTAAAACTTCCAAGCACTTCTCAACTGACTGCTCCTTTAGGGAGAAAGATTGCTCTGCAGGCAAAAAACTGGGAACTCATTACCCAGGACAAATGGGTTTTAAATATAGTTTCCCAAGGATACAGATTTCACTTCCACATGTTACCAACCCCAAATGGTTGGCCAGATCTACTCCCAAATCAGTGAGCAGATGCTCAAAAGCAAATACTCTCTTAAGCATAAAGGCTATTAAAACTGTATCAGAAGAGGAAAAGGGACAAGGTTTCTACTCAAGACTTTTCCTGGAACCCAGAAAAGACAACTCTTGGCATCCTATCCTGGAGCTTTCCATATTAAACACCTTTTTGGTGATTCCAAAATTCAAGATGCTAACTCGACAACGGTTACTTCCTATGCTAGGCAAAGATGCCTGGTTGGCAAAACTGGATTTAAAAGAAGCCTACCTGCACATCCCAATCAGGGAATCCTGCAGAAGATACCTACACTTCAAAGCAGGGCTACATGCACTCTCAGTTCTCTGCACTGCCCTTTGTCATCTCTCCAGTGCCCAGGGTATTCACAAAGTGCCTTGCTCCAGTCACTGCATTTTCCAGGCAAAGAAATATTCAAATATACCCATACCGGGATGATTGTCTAATTCAGGCAGAAAGCCAAGACATACTTTTGAATCATCTGGCATTTGTACAAAAGGTGCTAACTTGTCTGGGGTACACCATAAACGAAAAGAAATCACATCTGGTACCCTGTCAACAAATTATATTCCTGGGAGCAAGCTTGAACACAACTTCCCAGATGGCTTTCCTCACACCAGAGAAACAAATTAATTTGACAACTTACTTCAAACTAATGGCCACAAAAACCCTGCTATCTACAAGGCAAATACTGCAAGCCTTAGGGTTCATGGCCTCCTGCATTCTACTAATTCCATATGCAAGACTGCATATGAGGAAACTACAATGGTATCTAAAAAGCCTATGGTGTCAACATTCTCAGGATCTAGAAGCAATGATCCCTCTCATACCTTGCCTACAGTTAGAGTTCCTTTGGTGGGCAGAGGCCTGCCACCTAAACAAGGGACTACCATTCACTCTGCCCCCTGCCACCCAAACCCTAACAACAAACGCATCAGACTATGCATGGGGGGCTCACCTGGCAGGGAAATGCATTCAGGGCAAATGGAACCCAAGTCAAATGCACCTGCATATCAATCAAAAAGGAATGTTAGCTGTACAGAATTCTCTGACAGCCTTCAAGGACCACATTCTTCCAGGACAATTAATGGTAAGGATGGACAACACCACTGTTATGTGGTACATAAACAAGTAGGGGGGTACCCATTCTTACCCACTCTGCAGACTAGCCATGGCTCTGTGGAAGACCACCTTGAGCTACTAAGTGCATCTACAGGCTCAGTTCCTGCCAGGAAAACTAAATACACTGGCAGATGAACTAAGCAGAAATCTCATGGACCCACATGAGTGGAAACTGGAACCAAAGTTTTTCAACATGTTGATAAACAAATGGGGGAGCCCAGATATAGACCTGTTTGCCACCCCCCAGAACTACCAATTGGACAAATTCTGCACAAGGACTCACCACAAACAAGCTTGGAAAGTGGCTGCTCTGTCCTTCAGCTGGAAAAATATATCAGTTTATGCCTTTCTTCCTCTGTCTCTCCTCTCCAAAGTACTACTAAAGATCTACAGGACAAATCAAGGACGATACTGATTGCACCAGACTGGCCACGTCAACACTGGTACCCCCTCTTCCACAGTTTGTCACTGCTGGCTCCATGGCACCTGCCTCAGACCCCTACCCTGCTGTCACAGCAGGAGAGGCAGATTCTCTACCCTCAGCTTCAAACCTTGACCCTGTCAGCATGGCTAATTTCCTAATCTCTCCATTACCATCCCTCAGTAAACAAGTGTTGGATGTCATTTTGGAGGCAAGGAGGCCTAGTACTAGAACATTTTATGCTGAAAAATGGAAAAGATTCTGTGCCTGGAACCAAACTCTAGGAATGGGCAAAGCAGCACCTAATTTACCCCAGATTCTTCAATACTTAACTGAGATGCTTCACAAGGGCCCTTCTTTTTCCTCCATCAAAATTCATGCCTCAGCCATTTCAGCTCATTACAACACAGAGCCACCCCACTTCTCTCATCCACTGCTCAAGCAGTTCCTCAGAGGGGCCAAAAACTTAAGATCACCCAGGAAAGCCCCAACTCCAGCCTGGGACCTTAACTTTGTACTGGAAAAACTCACTCTTCCTCCTTTTGAGCCAGCTGCAAGTGCAGAGTTAAAATTTCGTTCTTGGAAAACAGCCTTCCTTTTAGCAATTTCTTCAGCAAGAAGGGTATCCAAACTACAGGCCCTTATGGCAGTGGAGCCTTTCATCATCTTTCATGCAGACAGGGTGTCCCTCAGGACCAATCTCTCCTTCATGCCCAAGGTGGTATCCAGTGTGGCTCTTAATCAGTCCATTCATTTGCCATACTTCTTTTCTAATCCACAGAACAAAGGGGAATGGATACTCCACTCCTTAGATGCGCACAGACAACTTAGATTTTACTTGGACAGGACTAAACCTCAAAGGAAATCTGAACAATTGTTGGTGGCATTTGCTGCAGGGTCAGAGAGGAAGGCTATTTCAAAGCAAACAATTTCTAAATGGATAGGCCATGGCATTCATTTCTGCTATAAGCACCATGGAAAACCTATCCCACAGGGGATTAGACCCCATTCAACCAGGGCTGCATCTACCTCTACAGCCTTTCTCAGAGGTGTACCTACCGGGGACATCCTAGAAGCTGCTACCCAGAGTTCTGTACGTACATTCACCAAGCATTACCATTTACCAATTTTATCTAAATCCAGAGCTGGCTTTGCCACTGCAGTCTTTCAGGGCCTTATAGCTGGTCCTAATGCTATCTAAATGCAGTGGTAGCTGGTGACTTAAAGGAGGGCTGCAGGAGACAGCTGAATGGGTGGGGGTCAATGGGAAGGGGTGTGACCAGCTAGAAAGGGGTGGAGCTATGCTCAAAACCACAACAACTGAAACTTTAATTAAATACGCTGCCCTGGGTGCCAAACAGTCATTACGAGAGTCTAATCAAGACAAAATGAAGTGTAGAAGAAAAAAATATTTCAATGCATTGGCTACATGACAACTTACTTAATATCCAGATGGAAACAGGTTGTGAGGCATGACAAAATAAATTACTTTTTAAATGCATTAATGGAATGCCAGTCAAAATCAAGTATAAAAAAACAAGCAGCACTCAGCTCAAACCACTACTCCTTGCACTGCAGTACTAATTATTTATATTCAGCTTTATAAAATTACCAGGTAACATGCTGAAGGTAGCAATCTCTGTGATACCCCCACTTGTAAAAATGTTTCTTATCCAAAAAAGACCTGCTGCCTGACACAACTATCTACTTGTTTCATGGGGAAGACATGATCAAAGTAAAAAATGAACAGCAAAATAGAAAAAAGCTCAAGATAAATTGCTTAAAGGATTCCTGCACAAGTTATGGACCACACATGATAGATTGGCATTCTGTTTAGTTTACGGGTAAGCCTGCAAAGATGACTGCAAGTCTCCAACAAAAGATGACTGCAAGTCTGCAATAAATTTAATGAGCTTCTGAAAATACTGTAATCCTGTCCTTTTATTACAAATTCTATCATATGCATTTCAATACCCAAGGCTTATACATTATCTAGTTATGTAAATATTCTCTGCATGGCAATAACGAAAAGGCTTTCAATGCTGGTAATTCTTTAACAGTATGCCTATTAAAGCTTACTTGCATCTTACAATCTCCGACAAGCTTACCTGATGCTCATTAAATCATTGCTACTTAAACAGTGCAACAGGGCACTGTGACAGCATGCATTTCCTGAATAATAAGAAGCATAAATCAACAGTATAAAAATCTAACAGAAAACCAGAACATTCTGCAAAATCAAGGACAGATGAAAAGCCACGGTCGTACTTGTGGTCTGCCTTGGATGGGGGAATACTCTGCACACTTACACTGCATAACTGCTCCTTGCCTTCCTTGGACACATGCAGAGCCACAACAATGGGGAGTGGGGTGCAACAAGTATGTCATAATTTGAAATGTCTATGGCTGATAATGATGGCTCTGATAATCATACCTCTCAACTTCAGAGCAAGAAATCTGGACAAAGCCATATATAGAACTAGAAGTGGGACTCAGGCCCAAAAATAAGAACAATTTTTAAATATTGCTCTTATTAACTTAGATAATAGAACAGTAGTAGATCTTGCATTAGTACGAATTTTCTGAAGGGTATAAAATCTGAAACTCAAATGTCTGCCATTATTTTCTAATTTCAGTCTTTAATGACTTGCCACTAATTTGCCAGAAAACCACAATTTTATGAAAAACAGACCAAAAATGTGATGCAAAAATATAAAGTTGCCACACAATACAGCTGGGAACCTGTCAAAAATGGGACACCTTTTTAATATTAACACTGTTAACTTGAACAGCTGACAAAATAAGAGCATCTACATGCATTTCTGAAATAAAAGTAATCTATAACTCTGATCATTACAGTTATATATAATTGTAAACCCTCCACATTTTCTTCCAAAATTGCCATTTTGAGGAGGGATTATTAGGGGAGACCAACATTTTGAGCCAAAATTAGGGAAAATTGAGAGGTTTGGATATTCCTAATTCTACAAAGCGATTTGCACGTACCTCTCAACCTCTTAATGCAGGAAATCTGGACAAGGCCAAATATATTGGGGGAACATACAAACACTACTAAAAATTGCTCTTGTATGAACTTAAGACAGTTGATAGAATAACAGGTCTTGCATTAGCATGCATTTTTCTGAAGGTTATGACGTCTGAAACTCAATGTTTGTCATTTAGTGACTTCATTCCTAAGTGATTTGCTAGAAAACCACTAATTTTATGAGGAACAAACCAAAAATAAGAAGCAAATATCTATTCATTCTGCAAAAATATGGACAACTGAGAGGTATAGTTCAACTGGGGCTGTCTGAGTTTGCTACCCCCCCTCACAAAATCATGGTCGAATGGAGCCTCCCCCCTGCAGCCATTCCAACGTCCCATTCCTTGGTTATTTTGCCCCATTTACCATAAACACTGTAATATGCATACTGCTTTACTTCTGCGATGATTTAGATTTCATTTGAAAGCTTTATTTTGCATTTTACAGCACAGACCCTAATAGATATCTGTTAAACAAAGCAATGCAGTCTCACAATGAAAATAGACTTAGCATTAAAACTTCTCTGCCCTTGAAGCTCACATGCATTGAAACAGCATTGAAACCCACATTCAAAGAAAATACATTTTCCCAGTGGCAGATAAAGATAAACTCTGGGCTGTTTTCAAAATCATAAGCCCCTTGAACATGAAACATACACATGCTCTTTGATACACCTTCCTGACTGTATTACATTATATTCCTTGTACAATACAGTACAGTTGTTAGATGGCATTTTAAATTTATTGTTTTGAACATTTTTTCAGTAAACAATGAAACAAAATGCATGCAGCAATGACAAAACTGCCCAATTCAGAACATTTCCATCATAAAACGTCTACTCAACCTTCTACAGTCCACCAGTATCAGTAAATATGCACAATCTCTGAAGTAGTAAAATCCACATTAAAGAAATCTGTAACTAATAAAGAGGTTGTTGCTGCTAGCAAACAACTTTATATGTCATTGTTTCATCTACAGATAATGTGCCTGTTGCCCTTGAAGAATAAATTGCCTATGTTGCATGCATTAGTAAAATAAGCCAGTAATACCGCAATAGGGAATGGATAGCAAACTGATAACAGGTTCATAGTTACTAGGTATCTTTGCCAAAAAGGACTGCAGCATCCACCTACTTTACAACACAGTACAGTATCAGCAATGCATCTACCTACTGTGGGAGTAGAACCCACAGTCTTCTGCATCAAACCCAAGTAGACTACCTGTTGTGCTATTAACAATGCAAGCAGACTTAGCATAAGCAGCACTAGACTTTTGTTCCCTTGCACCTCTCAGCTCCTTGTAAAATCTACTCGACACTCAGCTGTATCTCTGAACTTTGCAGCACAAGATATCTAGAAAAAGCCAAAATTTATTGGGGGGGGGGCAAAAGGCCAAAAAACAGGGACACATTTTAAACATTGCTTGTATAATGTTGGAAAGTTGCTAGAATAAAATGCTGTGTTACCACCATACATTTCACTGCCACGTCTTGAACCCAGGGGACTCTGTGCAAAACAGTCGGAGAAACATACCATTATGCCAAATTAGCTGAAACAGAGGAAGACTAACTTAAATGGCTACTATTTAGTGAATTCAGTTCTCACCATAGCTGTCAACCTCTTAGCAAAAAACACCTGAAAAAAGCCAATAATGTGGGACTACAGCTGCCAAACATATTCAGTGAATTCAGTTCTCACCATAGCTCTCAACCTTAGCACAAAATACCTGGATGATGACAATAATGGGGGAATACAGTCCCCAAAATATAGGCAAATTTCAAATATCCATGTTATAAACTTAGACAATTGCTAGAATAAAAGGTTTTGTTTTACCATGTACTTTCTGAAGAATATGAAGTCTGAAATTCAAATGCCTGTTATTTTTAAACATTTGTAAACCAGGAAACTAGTCTGACTTGGAACAAAACAAAGCCAAATTTCAGCAGAGCAGGGAGAAACACTCTAGACACATCTTTGTAAGGACATGCAGACTCCACACAGAAGGCACCCCAGCCAAAAATCAAACCAGAGAACCTGTAGCTGTCAGGCAACAATGCTACCAGTGCACCATTGCACTACAAACCTTTGCAAGGAAATATGAAGGTACTGAAACCACAGATTTTATGAGGAACAGAACAAATATGAGGCAAAAATCTGCATTTTTTTTGCAAATAGTGGTGGGTAGGGATTTCAGGAACTTGCCACCTGCATCCAAGGTACAGGGTTCAAGCCTGAGTATTTCTACCCACCACTGTGTTAACAAGGGCATCTCACACACACACACACACACACACACACACACACACACACACTCCATTACCTGTAAATGGGTCTGAAAGCAGTAAACCAGGTCCGACTCCATTATCTGAAGCAGCAAACCCGCGTTTGACTTAATGCTTCCCTGCAGGAGCTTAGAACTCAACTTATCTCACTCCTGATTGGTCCTCCACTCAAATCCCTGCTTACCACTCTCCTGATTTGTCCTGCCTGCAGCACAAGCAGCCCAGAGTTCCTCTGTTCTGTGTGGTCGTCTGCCACACGGCATCTTGGGCATCTGTGGGGCAGAAAATACTTTCTCTGCATCTGGACTGCTGACTCAGGAAATCAGAGTTCGCACAGATTCCTGGGCATCTGCGGGGCAGTCTGTGTGTGTCCATGCATGCGCGGCAGTTCTGGTTCTCGCTAAAAAAGAAACATTTTCTTTTTAAAGTTTGTTTCATGTTATTTATTTCTTTTATTTCTAGTTGGGAGGGCTGCAGTCCTGCAGACCGATAGCATGAGCCGCCCCTGTCTAAATGTCCCATCCTTAGCTTTGGGAATCTACCCAAATGTGATGATTGCAACAGTGAAACACGAAGAACATAGTACAGTTGTATACACTTACCATAAATGTAGATGTTCGAGTGTATTCACTGTTGCAGTCCTGGTTACACTACCTCCAGCCCCCTGACTTCTTTTGGCTATACCTTTACTCTCCTTTACTATGCTTAAAAGCTTTTTGGTGTATTTGCTTTTTTATTGGAGGTGTAACCTTATAACCTTATATATACACACACACACACACACACACACACACACACACACACACACACACACATATATATATATATATATATATTTCATTGCTTCCCATTAGGGGGGCACCTGACATCTGGGGCAAGAAAAACTGATGTAAGGGCCATTGGCTGCATGCTTTATACCTCTGACTTCCTGATGTCATGTAAGATGAGACAGCAACCGACGCAGGACCCAAGACTTTGATAATCAGGCCAACTGAGGGCTACTTCAAGCAGATAACCCAAATGTGATGACTGCAACAGTGAATACACTCGAACATCTACATTTATGGTAAGTGTAAACAACTGTACTTTCTCTTCACTGCCCTTTGGCTTATCTACTGCGTCCAGGGTATTCACAAAGTGCCTAGCTCCAGACATTGCATTTTGCAGGCAAAGAAATATTCAAATATACCCATACCTGGACGATTGTCTAATTCAGGCAGAAAGTCAGGACATGCTAATAAATCATCTGGCATTTGTAAAAAAATTGCTAATGTCTCTGGGGTGCACCATAAATGAAAAGAAATCACATCTTGTACCCTGCCAACAAATTGTATTCCTGGGAGCAAGCTTGAATACAACTTCCCAGATGGCCTAACTCATGCCAGAAAAACAAGTTCATTTGACAGTCTACTGCAAACTACTGGCCACAAAGACCCATCTATCTGCAAGGAAAATACTGCAAGCCCTGGGGTTCATGGCCTCCTGCATTATACTAATTCCATATGCAAGACTGCATATGAGGAAACTGCAATGGCATCTAAAAAGCCTATGGTGTCAACATTCTCAGTATCTGGAATCAATGATTCCTATCATACCTTGTCTACAGACAGAGTTCCTTTGGTGGGCAGAGGTTTGCCACCTAAACAAGGGACTGCCATTCACTCTACCCCCCTGCCACCCAAACCCTAACAGATGCATCAGATTAGGCTCACTTGGCAGGGCAGTGCATTCAGGGCAAATAGAACCCAAATCAAATGCACTTGCATATCAATCAAAAAGAAATGTTAGCTGTACAGAATTCTCTGACAGCCTTCAAGGACCACATTCTTCCAGGACATGTATTGGTAAAAACGGACAACACCACTGTTATGTAGTACATAAACAAACATGGGGGAACCCACTCATACCCTCTCTGCACACTAGCCATGGCTCTGTGGAACACAGCCTTGAGCTACCAAGTGCACCTACAGGCTCAATTCCTGCCAGCAAAGCTGAATACACTGGCAGATGACCTATACAGAAATCTCATGGACCCACACGAGTGGAAACTGGAACCAAAGATATTCAACATGTTGAGAAACAAATGGGGGAGCCCAGAGATAGACCTGTTTGCCTCCCCCCAGAACTACCAATTGGACAAATTCTGCACAAAGACTCCCCACAAACAAGCTTGGAAAGTGGATACCCTGTCCTTCACCTGGAAAAACCTATCAGTTTATGCCTTTCCCCCACTGCCTCTCCTCTCCAAGGTGCTACTAAAGATCAAACAGGACAAATCAAGGGCAATACTGATTGCACCAGACCAGCCACATCAACACTGGTACCCCCTCTTGTGCAGTGTGTCACTGCTGCCACCATGGCACCTGCCTCAGACCCCTGCCCTGCTGTCCTAGCAGGAGGGCCAGATTCTGCACCCACAGCTTCAAACCCTGAACCTGGCAGCCTGGCTAATTACCTCATCTCTCCATTACCATCCCTCAGTAAGCAAGTGATGGATGTCATTTTGGAGGCAAGGAGGCCTAGTACTAGAAAATCCTATGCTGAAAAATGGAAAAGATTCTGTTCCTCGAGCCAAACTCAGGGGATGGGCACAGCAGCACCCAGTTTACCTCATATTCTTCAATACTTAACTGTGATGCTTCACAAGGGCCTTTCCTTTTTCTCCATCAAAATTCATTCCTCAGCCATTTCAGCTCATTACAATACAGAACCACCCCTCTTCTCTCATCCACTGCTGAAGCAATTTGTCAGAGGAGCCAAAAACTTTAGACCACCCAGGAGAACCCCTACTCCAGCCTGAGACCTTAACATTGTATTGGAAAAGCTCACTCTACCTCCCTTGGAGCCAGCTGCAAATGCACAGTTGTAATTCTTTTCCTGGAAAACAGCCTTCCTTCTAGCCATCACTTCAGCAAGAAGGGTGTCTGAATTACAGGCCCTCATGGCAGTGGAGCCTTTCATTATCTTTCATGCTGACAGTGTCCCTCAGGACCAATCCCTCCTTCATGCCCAAGGTGGTATCCAGTGTGGCCCTTAATCAGTCCATTCATTTGCCAACCTTCTTCCCTAATCCACAGAACAAAAGGGAACAAATACTCTCCTTGAATGTGCACAGACAACTTACATTTTACTTGGACAGGACTAAGCCTCTCAGGAAATCTGAACAGGTGCTGGTTGCATTTGCTACAGAGGCAGAGGGGAAGGACATTTCAAAGCAAACCATTTCTAAGTGGATAGGCCATTGCATTCATTTCTGCTATAAACACCAAGAAAAACCTACCCCATAAGGGATACGATCACATTCAACCAGGGCTGCATCTACCTCTACAGCCTTTCTCAGAGGTGTCCCTACCCGGGACATCCTAAAAGCTGCTACCTGGAGTTCTGTACATACCTTCACCAAGCATTACCACTTGCCATTTTTTTCTAAATCCAGAGCTGGTTTTGCCACTGCAGTCTTGCAGGGCCTTATAGCTGGTCCTAATGCTATCTAATTACCTCCCCCCATCCTTAGCTTTGGGAATCTACCCAAATGTGATGACTGCAACAGTGAAACACAAAAAAACAGTACAGTTGTGTACACTTACCATAAATGTAGATGCTTGTGTGTATTCACTGTTGCAGTCTTGGTTACCCTCCCTCCAGCCCCCTGACTTTTATTGACTATACCATTTTCTTGTTTACTATGCTTAAAGCTTTTTGGTGTATTTGCTTTTTTGTTGGGGGTGTAACCTTGTATATAATTGCTTCCCGTTATGGGGGCACCTGACATCTGGGGCAAGAAAAACTAATGTAATGGCGTTGGCTGCATGCTTTATACTCCTGACTACCTGACATCATGGAAGATGAGACAGCAACCTATGCAGGACCCAAGACTTTGATAATCAGGCCGACTGAGGGCTACTGCAATCAGATAACCCAAATGTGATGACTGCAACAGTGAATACACTCAAAACTCTACATTTATGGTAAGTGTACACAACTGTACTTTCTCATTAAACAATACTTAACATTGCATACAGTTTGTACAATACAAATGACTATGCCTTCAATAAAAAAATGCAGCATTTGGGTATTTGGGAGAAAACACCAGCTACATATACTACTAATGGACAAAAGCTGAAAATTCACAAAAGACCTTTGTGGGGTCCTTGTATATGATGACCCTTCATCGGATAGCCATACAGCTGCTTCTGTCCACAAAGCATATGGAGTTACACACTTGGTCCTTCTGGGAGTTGAGAGCTAACCCCAATAAGAAGTTCTTATCAGACTAATTATAAAATACTTTACCCTGTTCTGCAATGTATTCACATGCAGTCTGGTACAACTGGAAAAAGTACCAAGATTCCTCACAAAGAGAATCAGAGGGCTACTGTGTGTTTCTTAAAGCAAATATCTGACTTAAATAGTATTAAAGTACCTCTGCCCTTGAAACCCTTTACATAGAAAACCTCCACGGAGACCTTAACATGAGAAGATACTCAGCCTCAACAAAAATTAATATTACCTATGTAAAAACATAACTTTCTGTCTTTAATGCTTCTGTGCCTATTTAATAAACTCCCCCGTAAGTTAGGTTCAGCCAATCAATTCATACCTTCCAGAAGGAACTTAATAACTACATGAGCACCCACAGGTCCTAACATAGAATCCAGGGCATCAAGCTACTTGATGGATAATAGGCCTTGAGCCTGTTCAAACCTATTAACATATACAATAAGCAGTCCAAATTTGGTTATGTTGTACCACCTCTGAATAACATGGTATGTTACTTCAGGTATCTGACAAAAAACACATATGACTGCAATAGGGCTAAGACAGCTAATATATAGCATTTTCTTCCAGTTCTGCATAATACAGATGTACTGTCAAGCTATAATAATAATTTCTAAAATTCACTTCACACAGTCAATGATACAATAATTTAATATTAAGGTTTACATCCTAATATTTTCACAATGATTTCTTAAACCCCATTCCATAACCACACCTCTACTAAGGAATCATCTAGATTTTCTTCACTTGTCCCACTGCAGAAAAGTGTTCACATACCATTGCTGAGATAATACATGCAGACACAATTTTGTAGGACTCATTCCAGTACTGTAAAGTCTTATAGAGCAGAAATTGACAGTCTTCATTCTGTATCACATGACAATGTATTTACATGCAAATAGTGTGCAACACGGTCAAAATCACAAATTCATTGGTTCTGGGACAGATGTCAACATATGCAACAGTGGCAAAAGACACAAAATATTTTATCTTATGCAAGACACCATCATACCTGTCAACAGACAGGTTGTGTAACTATTCTGCCTCATTACAGTCAGCCCATACATGCATGATTTAATAACAGAAGAGTACATGTGACTAAATCAATTTGTTAGGGTGGTCTATTGTGGTTATTTTATGCTACTAGAGAAGGGATAATGATTTAAAGTTTAACAGAAATCATAGAAAGTACATTATGATGTACATTCTAAGGTTTAATTTCCTTTCATGTGATGCTACTATTTGAATATCAGTGGCAACATTAATTCATTTTTATAGTAAATTTCTCTTTATAGATTTATAGGTGTATACTAGGCTAATGATCAAAAAGGATTTTATAAGCCCACCCGAGCATCCCAATTGTATCGCACATGTTTATGTGCCTTAGCGGTTATTTTAAGGGTATATGTAACCAAGGGCAAGATTTATAGGCCAATTCTATGCATTAGAGACATGGGTGCTAGACTTGAGAGTATTTCCCATCCACTGGTCTAGGTTACCTTTGAATACAATTAGGGAAAAGCTCTGCTTTACATGGCTAGGAAGCCTGTTTTAGAAAAGGGGAATTATCTGAGACACATACCTGCCTCTTCAATGTGTTCCATTTTTGTGGCAAGCAAACTTTGAATCCCTGGGTTGAGTAATACTGATGGGCTTCATCTTGCAATATGCAAAAGGTCCCATCAGAGTGGGATCCAAAAATGCCTTGTATATCAGGTATAGATTTCCTCTCAGCAGTCTGTAGGAAACTGAGTATAGAGATAGGGCTTTGAGAGGATATGCGTGGGACATCTGCTTTCACCCTGTACTCTTTTTATGAGGAACCTCGATGGACATTCCAGTTGTTGCATGTGTTTGGTCAGGTACACACCTAAGGGGGTATTATATTCAGTGATGGGCCTGAAGGGGGACAAATACACTGGAACCATGACTTTTTTGGACCTAGATGTCATGCCCTTGCTTATAAGTTGAACAGTAAAGAATGATTTCCATACTACCTTAGATACATTGGTCAAAAGCCAGGTTACAAACTACATACATACCCAAATCCCGGACTACTGGTTCTACTCTTAGGGGTGTGTTATCAATGAGGTCATTTCCTAGCATGGATAACTACTTCCAAAGGATAGTATTATGCATTTCTTTGCACTGAGTATTAAACATTGGCTTTGACACCAGTCATTTGTCTGCGTTAATCCTTTTTTTAAATTTCTCCAAATCTTTTGGGTTTCTAATACTTCCGGTGGGAGTGAACCGTGTTCCTAAGTCAAAGTACATTTAAAGTTCATGAAATTAGTATTGCTTCACTCTTTGATGTCAGCCAGTAGTGCTCTTTGCAGCACCTGCAACATGCCCAGTAATGACTCCTTCTGAAATTTGCACGAAGTTACATGTATTGGTAGCATATCTAACTAGACTCTTTTTTCTTTATAAGACCCATTGCTCCTACTACTATTGGAACTATCTGGGTATCTTTCTTCCACATTGCTCTAATTTCTGCTTGCAAATCTTGATATTTTATAACTTTGTATCTCTCTGTACGCTGGACACTGTAGTTACTGGCTGTAGCAATTTCAGTGATCAATGCTACTTTTGTCTTCTTTTCTTGAACCACTATATCCGGTTTTCTAGCATATGTCTTTTGAACTGTTGGTAATGGATGATCTCATGTGATGTAAACTTCATCATTTTCTATGATGCTTTGTGGCTCAAGTTTCTTTGTTTGCGCAATCCACAGTGCAGCAGTCATGCCACATTATTATGCCTTTTAGTATACAGTGCTTCTGCCATTAATATGTCACAACCAGCAATGAGGTGTGTGACTGTTTCCAATTCAGTTTTACAAAACTTGCATTTGTCTGTTTCTCCCACATGTTCAATGGATTTTGTAAACCATGGATTTGTACATAGTCCACTATCTTGGGCAGTCAATTTTAACCTTTCATCTCTTGATTTGAATTTGTCATTCCTTAACCATTCCTGATCAACATGAGGTTCTTCCAGAAGTTTCCTATACTATATTTATGCGCTTTCCACCTTTCTTGCCTTTTCATCTGGTCCTTCACCTTATATTCTTTCTTTTGTTTTTTTGGCACATTCAGTTGCTGCCTGATTTTTATCTATTTCTGGTTTGATTTCCATTCCTGCTTGCTGCCGATATGCTTCTGCTAGATTAAGCAGAGAAGTCTTCTTAAATTTATTCTCTTCATGTTTCAACACTTTCACTACGTTTTGGTCTTGTCAGGTCAGCAGATATGTGTGGAGTCCCACGATTTCAGATCTATACATGTAATCAGTTTCAATGAGGCCCATCCCTCCTTCTGAATGGGGAATATACAATCTTGGTATGCACTGATTTTTACAGATCATTTAATGAGCATGTAGCATCCTTCTTGTTTTAATATCCTTCATGTAGTATGTGTGCATGCCGGGGAAAATTCTATGACTGCTCCTAGTTTGCAATCATCTTGCAGATTTGGTCATCCAGTTGATCTTGACATTGGCCTTGATTTCTGAGAAGTAGATGCCAAAAAGCAGCAGACCCAGCACAGGATCCTGAGGGACTCCACTAGTGACTGGCCTCTTTGTGGATGTGGTGTCCCCTATCCTAAATTTTTGGGTCCTATCTGAGAGCCAGCTGACTATCCAGGAGTAACATAGGGGGTTATGCCTATATCCTTGAGTTTGTTTACACAGTATGCACTGTTTGACCTTGTCCAGTCCTGTGGTGACCTTGTCAAAGAAATCCAAGTGGCGAAGGCATAACGTGTCCTTAGTGAAACCAAATTGGGCTGGATGCAGTGTTTAAAGGTTTTTAATGTCCTTATTAATCAGTTCTATGATAATTTATTTATTTTATTTTATTTATTTTACATTTGTTAACCGGGCTAGTCTGGCTGGATACATGTCCATTTTCTGCAGAGGCCCGAGGAGAAAAGCTCCATTGACATACTAGCAAGCTACAATAAAAGGATCAAACAATCAAATAACAAATATCAAAAACCAAAGACCCAAACAAGCGAATTATATAAACAATTCTTTAACTATAATTCTATAAACAATAATTCTTTCCATGACTTTGCATATGAGACTAGTCAAATATATGGGTTTGCAGTTCCCAGGCCATTGATGGCTTGTCCTTATACAGAGGGATGACCATTGAAGTTCTACATTCATGTGACCTAAAGCCAGTCTGGAGGCTATGGCTAAACAGTGACTCCAGTGATTCCAACACACCATGTTTCAGGCTATTTAGGAGGTATCCTGAGTCATTACTGAGGCCCATCAATGTAGTGCTTTTGGCTTTAGAATGCACTTCTAAGACCTGCTACCAAGTGATGGTTGGAGAGGTTGTTTGATGGTATTTCTGGGGGGGGGAGGTTAAAATTGGAGCTGAATTTGTCAGCTAGGAGATTTGCTACATCTTCTGGCTTCTTTAGGTGGTTCCATTTACAATCAGTTTGCACACTGCTGTGTGCTGCCTTTGAGGTTTTGGGCATCGCTAAACTAAGCTTTATGGTTGTCCTTTACCTGAAAACGAACATTTACCAAATATTTTGCTTTAGTAGACTTAATTTGCTCCCATAGTTGTTTGTTTAGACTGATGAGTGTTTTTATCATGCTGGGTATAGCACTTCCTATTCTTGGCTATGACTTGTTTGTACAACTTGTTTATTTTTGCATTCTATTAGGGTGGTTTATTTTTTGAGTTAGTTCTGGGCTTATTTCTGGTTGGCACAGCTACTTCTATGCATTTATTGACATGACTGTACAGTGTTTCTGTGAACAATTCCACATAGACAGCTGTGCTGTCAAGGTTTCATGGGGCTTATAATTTTGACATGTTATCACTTAGTAGTAGGAAGTTTGCCTTAGAATAGTTTGTAAATGTTATGGCGTTAGTCAGGTTCACAGAATTGATTCCATTATAAAGGGAGATAGCTTTGTGGTCTGAAATTTCCAGAGTGGATGCTACACCAGGGTTGGGGAGTAGGGGGGGGTAGAACATTCTGCCACATTTGGAAGTACCAAGTAAAGTATGTTTGCACTCCTAGTGAGAGTATGGACTATTTGATAAGGGGTTTATGTTTACAAAGTCCGGGAACCCCTGGTCCTGTAAGTTTGGGGTCATGTAGGTATCCCAATTTATAATTGGGTTGTTGAAGTAATCTGTGAATATGGTGTTGGATTGAATGGTGAGAGCCTCCAGTAAGTCCAAATATGAGTTATGGGTTTATTGGGTCATAGAGTGTGACCTATAGCTTGCAAGGACATGATATAGGACTTTACCTATAGGAAATCTGGACATGGAGAAGCTGAAGCAAGTCATCTTGTTTGATTAGTCTTGAGATGTGTTAGTTACTGATATAGATTGAGACACTTCCACCTTTGGTCCCTGCCTGTACAGTAGATGGCCTGAATGGGTAGAAGGCATTGTAGCCCTACACTGCCAGGGTGCTCTCAGTAGCTTTAAACCATTTGTCAGTAGCTGCACAGATGTCCAAATTCTCCAGAGTGAGGAGAGCCTGGAGGGACTGTATTTTCTTGTTTAGACTCCCTGCATTGAGCAGTAACAACTTTAGGTTACCTTGGGTTGGTTATGCTCTGTCAGAAGGTTTGTCAATTTGGGAATGCCCAAAAAGGCACTATGGGGAGAACAATATTTTAGCCAGTATTTGAAAACTTTGAGGGGATAAGTGCAGGCCATCCTTGGCAAAGCAGCATGGTCTGTTGACCATGTCCCCTCATGCTGACAAATATTGTACCCCCTTGGAATGACATCAGACACTAAGCCAATTATTGAAGTCAATCATCTTTTATTGTTGCATCATCCTTGGTGAATGCAGAATGCTGCTCAGTGTTAGGCACAAAGGTTCATATGTGTTTACTAGGCTAACAACTATATGGGCCTTTTTAAGCCTAGCTATGCATCCCAAATCACTGATAAGTTCTGGTACCTTTGATAAGTGTAAGCAAGGGCTTGGGAAATGAAACATTTATAAGCAGGGTCCTGGGAGATTGAGCCATTTACAGGCTGCCTGTGTTAATTAGAGATATAGGTTCTAAACCAGTGATGAATTTCCTATTGATCATCCAGTTGTCCAAGTTACACTCAAATTGGCTTAGAGGGGAACTCTGCTTTGCATGTATGGGGAGCCATTCCAGAGAAGCAGTTGTCTTTGAGATACATACCAATCACCCTAGCAGGTCCTATTTATATCACAGGCAAGGTTTAAGTCTTTAGAATGAGTAATTTTGGTGCTGCTTGTTTTGTGGATATGCAGGATGTCCATCTGAGAGGGGTCTGACAATGCCTGGTATGCCAGGCATAGATCTTCTCTCAACAGCCTGTAGGAGATAAAATACAGGGATAGGCCTTGAGGTGGTCTGCATAGGATGTTACTTATGGCCTGTATTCTTTTAGTGAGAAACCTCTGTGGATATTCCAATTGTTGGCTATGCCTGGTTAGGTTGTATGCCACAGGTGATGTACTCAGTATTAGGTTTGATAAATACTAGCCTGGGACAAATAGTTTCAGAGATCGATAATCTTTCTCTTTATATTGTCCAGGGAGTTATGTCTCAAGTCACTTACAACCAGGTAGTCTATGAATGAGTCATACTGGTACTTGTGGCCTAATAACTTGAGTGCATGAGTGACTTGGTGGATCCTGGTCCCTGATAGACAACTGTCTGTGAATTTTTCCTTATTCAGCCTGGTGAGTAAGATATCCATATGTCTCATAATGGAGTCTCCTATGATGTGCTGTATTTCTTGTGTTAGAATATATTTGGTGTTGCTGTGGATTCTTTTTTTTTGTAGGATGAACATCTAGGAAGTCTTTGGGGTTTTGGAAGGTTGCTTTTAAATGCCTCGGTATATGTTTATCTATGTGATGGATCAGTACTCTGTGTGGTGGATGTAATGCTTATGTTACTAACAACTTGATTTTGACTGGTTTTGTTTAAGAGTCTTGCGTCCAGTGATATTGTGCAATACATATTTTATATACTGTACCTGTTTCTCAAGGATTAATCAGTTTTCAGTGAACATGAGACAATTCCTACATTCTTTCAGGATGTCCATATCTACCAAGCTGGTGGTGTAGGAATTGGGAAAATGGCCATCCATAGTGTCAGGTCTTTTCTAGATGAACTACAAGGGGTAGTACTGCAGGCTAACTAGAATGCTGTGAGGGTAGAAACTACCACTAGGCTATGTATGACTGAATTAGTGAGGCAATGCTCCTCAGCATGCAAACAATTTGATCGTTGTGTAACTGAATACTGGGAAACGTTACAGAGGAGCTCTGCCTGCGCTTATACCACAGACTGCTAAATGCACAGCATGATGAGCAGTGCACTTTATAGACCCAAAGAAATTTGACTAAACCAACTAAAAGGCCCTCTGATCAATTACATTATCTCACTTTAGGCTCCTTGTGTCTTTCCCAACGGACAAACCAGGCTACCGTTCTACTCCCACTAGAACTGCAGTCCCAGTCTTCTTAATGTAACAACACACTTTAGTTAGCTAAAACTGAAAAGTTACCAGAAACAACTAGCAACAAGTAGTTACAGATTTTAACTGTGTTATTAACAGTGGTGGCATGAGGCACAAGGATGAAGGACTTCAGCCTTCCACCACCTATAGTTTATGGGAATGAATAGTATAAGTCAAAGACTATACAGTTTCTGGGCAAGAAAGTTATAAGTTAGATGGTATCAGCCTTGTGCCTTACACCATATACACCATAGAGACTATCTAGTTAACAGCTGTGTGATACACAAGGTTTTTGCCCTATATCATGTACAACACAGTTTCTGAGGTAAAGGTGATTGATCTCTTTAATTACCATACTGGAAAAATTCTTGATATCTAATATCATTTGTTGAATAATTAAGTTGACATGGCTAATATCTAAACACAAAGGTCGACACACAGTTCATAGGTGTGTACTAGGCTAATGGCCCTGGAGCCTTTACAAGCCTAACCCATAGGATTACCCTGGCATTGTGCCACCCAATCTTAGTTCCCAGTGCCTCTGTCGAGTAGAGCCACTGTAGTGATCCCTGGGGTGAATTTTCCATCTCCCATACACTCATTAAGATATATCTTGGAGGGCCAGTGAGGTACTCTGTTTGACATGTATGGGAAGTCTATTCCATAGCATGGGCAGTCTCTGGGTTATGAACTTGTCCCTCCAGCATGTTCTGTTGATTGTGGTAATGAGGTTGGGGTCTCTGGAGTGTGTGGTGGGGAGGGATTGGGATTTCTTTAGATGTAGCATTTCTAACAGGGCTGGGTCAGACATGGCTTTGTAAGTCAAGCAGAGATCGCCTCTAAGTAGGCGATATGAAACGGAGAATAGTTGGAGTTTTTTGAGTCTGTCCATATAGGACAAGTGTTTAAGGCCTAGGATTCTCTTTGTGAGGTAGTGTTGTGGCCTCTCCATTTGTTGCAGGTGTCTAGTGAGGTACATGCCAAATGGAGCATTGTACTTGGTGATTGGCTTAATGAGGGAAGAGTAGAGCGAGAACGACCTCTTTCTTCCTGGATGCAAAACCCATAATAATGAGATGTGCCACAAAGAAGGACTTATTGACCACAGTGGCAATGTGGTGGTCAGAAGAGAGGTTGCCATCAGGCTGTGTTCCCAGATCTCTTATAATGCCTTCTGTGTTTAGTGGACTACCATTGATGTGGTAATTTATGGGAACCGGGTTTCTCCCAAAGGGGATGACGACACATTTTTTGGCATTGAGCTTAAGGCCATGGTTCTGACACCAGTCATTGGTCTCAATGAGGCCTTTCTGTAGGACGTCAACATCACTTGGGGAGTTAAGTAATAGCTCCCAACTTGCAATCATCTATGAACTGACCCAAGACCAAACCCTGTGGGACTCGTGAATGGTCAGCTGTCTGACTTGGAGTCAGCCACTTTCACAGTGTGGGTTCTGCCTGTGAGCCAGTTTGCGACCCACCTATTGATATAGGAGTTGATGCCTAGCTTAGTGAGTTTTTTCTATGATTCTTGAGTGAGGAATGGTATCAAAGGCCTTGGTCAGATCAAGGTAGGCTGTATGAAACACCTTGCCTTCATCCACAGCTCTGGTGACTGACTCAAAGAAGTTGAACAGGTTGAGCTGACATGTTCTATCCTTCACAAAACCAAGCTGTGTGGGATCCAGAGTTTGGAGATTCCCTATATCCTTGTTTATTAGGTCCATGATGATGCATCCCATAGCTTTGCATATCAGACTCATCAGGCTAATGGGGCGAGAGTTCCCAGGGTCTGTAGTCGCTCCTACTTTGTGGAAAGGGATGACTGTAGCAGTGTGCCATTCGGTAGGGACAAAACCTGAGGATGAGACTATGATTGAACAGGTCACACAGGTGAGGTGCCAGTTTACTCTGTAGTTCATGTAGAAAACAGCCAGGGATATTGTCGTATCCCACAGAAGCTGTATTCTTGGCTTTGGACAGTGCTGTTTTAACCTGTGCAGCAGTAATACTGGGTGCCTGGCAAGCTACTGGTATTGTGATTGGTCCTTTGGGGGGGAAGAGAGGGGTAAAGTCGGCACTGAATCTGTCGGCCAGTATATTGGCAATATCTGTTGGCTTGGTATAGGAGGTACCATTGTGCTGTAGCTCAGAGCAAATCTGGGTATTGCCGTTGAGATTCTTTACATAACTATAGAAGGCCTTGTGGTTGTCTTTACTATCTGCTGCAATTCTGTTTTCATAGCTAGCTTTAGAGGATTTGATGATGGAGCTCACCTTTTTGTTAAGGCTAATAAGGGAGTTTTTCCAGTCTTGGGACTTCACCTTATTCTGCATCAGTTTCCTCCTCCTGTTGTAGAGTTTGTTTATAGCAGGGTACAACAAGATTGGCTTCCAAGGTGGTACACATGGACCAAGGTGGAACATGTGCAGTTAAAAAAACTGTTTTCGTTTACAAGGGGCAAACTCTCCTACTCTGCTCAAGTGGGGGGCTGTGTCACCCTCCCCAGTGCAGTGTACTTATATATACTACACAAGTCCAAGATTGCACAAACCTTGGGGAAAGGTCATATTTACCAACACCAGTGACTGCCCATTATTGCACAGCTATTGACCATCTACATTGTTGGCCATACAGAGGTCAATTTTACATGCAGTCAACCAATAATAGGTAAACCATATATATGTGAGTGGGTGTGGGTGGATGTTTGTGTATGGGTGTGGGTGGGTGTATGTGTGTGGGTATAGACATCTATAACCTCTTTTCACATTTTGTGCATGAAGTTGACTTGTCACATCAACAATGACAATCATATTGAGCCAAAGTTCACATCACCTTATATATGGGAGTGGAGCCTCCTGTTGTCAAGTCTGTTCATTGCCAAGTGAAAAGCAGGTAGAGCTGATTAAAATGTATTGGATTGTTCACTATTACATTGCAGTATGGAATTGGGGAATATACCCTTTTCCCAGTGCAGTGCAATTTCAGAACTGGTATATATAATTATCAGGGGTGTGGAGAATGCAGCAGGGCTTGCCTTCTTGCAAAAACATTGTTTTATTTATTTATTTATTTATTTATTTATTTTATATCCTTTGTTGTGGAACAATACTTTTACTGTTTGGCCATTAGTTAGCAATGTGTGTGTGTGTGTGTGTGTGTGTGTATAGATAGATATAGATAGTGCTCCATCTATCTATGAATTAAATGTTTTAACAACATCATACCTCAGATATATCCATGTACTGGCTCAAATGGCTTTTGTTGATTTGGTAATATGACAAAAATATAAGGAGTGTGATGACTATGAATGGTCTATTCTGGAAATGGAAAACAAGCCATACAATGGATTTATTCAGATATTCTTATACCCATTTAACAGTGATGCGTTTTCTTATCTGTACGATGCAGTTTGTGGACATCTGAAAAGAAGATGCTTATAGGAACTATTCACCATGGTAGACTGTCTTGTTAATTGACTGCAGATACATTGCTGTATTTAGTATATAGTCCTCTAGCAAGGCTATCAAATCATTACATTGTATTTGTGTGAAATCAGAGAACGGTGGGGATGTGGGAAGTTCTCTACTTTCCCTGCCATTATGCAATCTTAGAGTTACTATATGGAAAGCAGAGGGGAGTTATTTGTTGCTGGTCAGTTCGTCGATACTCAGAACGCTGAGCCTGAAAGACTGCCACCATCCTGTCATGGTGGTTAGACTCGGAGAAGATGTGGATGCTTGCCTCCACATCACGAGATTACAAGGAGGCTTCCCCAGAAAAAAAAATATGTATTGTTTTGTGAACTGTAGTGTGTTGCTGTTTTGACTAGTAACATCCTAAGGTTTTAGATATTTTGGATTTGAATAATCATGTCAATCAAAGCATGATTATTCATTGTAGACCAGAAATATCAGGAGTATGTGAGTACGAGGGGGAGGGGGCTGCACTGTAAAAAAATGCAGTATTGTAGTGATGTGTTTATAAAACCACATTATTTGCATTTTCACCAGTTCTTTTTGTCAGTCAGTGAATGTGTCAGAAGTACTGTTCAATGAGAGGACAGAGTGCTTCCCCTCAATTCCACAGTTTCATTACTGTATTGCACCGATATAGCTGATAAAAATAATCAAAACTTCATTCATAGAAACTCCTAGAAATAGTCTATAAGTCTAGAAACTCAATTATTTTCTTTTTTAGCTAAATTTTTTCTTTTGGTTAAGAAACTTCATGTAACGGTCAAATAAAGCATAATAAACTTGAAACAACCAAAACCATTAACCAAAGAAGAAGACAAACTATTTACACTATTAACCTAGCCAAACAAACAGTAGAACAAATTGATATGCAAAGCATATCACTTTGGTAATACATATTAGAATGCAATTGCTTAATCATATGTTTCACTAAAACCATTCAGAAGACATTAACATGATGTAGGAGGGCTATTAAAAGAGTCACCTTTCTTAAAGGAATAAACAGTATATTCCACATGTTGATGTAACAAATTGTCCAGACATTTTGGAAAGGGAATACACTTATGTTTCTACATCTGAGCACTTAACAATTTGACTACAGTAGTTAATACCCATAAAATCTCAAACATAGGTGTGAGAAGTATCCTTCTATGTGGTTTAACTTTAAATATCTAAAATTTCCAATCTAAAATAGGCATTACCCTTAGAATCCTTGCAACCTTATCAGACAGATTGTTCTACTGTACTTTGATCGGTGAACAGTCCCGAAACATATGTATATTATCTGCTCCATCATGATTGCACTTCTGGAACCATCTATCATTCCACATACCAATCTTTAATTGCCTGTGTGGAGTGAAATACCACCGCAACAGAGTATGAATTTGCATATCCTGGTACTTAGGCCATGTACCCAACCTTTTAAGTGACACCATACTTCCGCACATTGGGTGACTATCTGATTTACTTGCTCCATATTTTTCAAATGGGCAATAATCTTCTGCTTTATTATACCACAAGTCTTTATATATAGTGCCTGTTCTCACATTTGTGAGTCTACCCCACTTAGCCCAAGAAAGCATTTTCTTGTCTCTTTCAGAAGGAGCAATCTTCTTGCTCCACAGCTGACCAGCTTTCAGATATGTTAACCACTCATAGAAATGCAACTCCTTGTCACTGTTGGGAGTATTCCTTTCTCCTTGAATATCCTGCAGAGGATAACTGAACATCCAGCTGGCACACCAAAGCCTTTATTTCTTCTGGGTGTCATACATTGTATTTATGTCGTATGTGAAAGGTGTATGTTACATATGTGATACACAAGTGCCTAATACTCAAAATGTCTTTGCTGCCAATCCAAATGCTACATTTGAGGTTAGTCTGTAAGCCATTCATCAAGTTGGTTCCATTACCATGCCTTCTGCAACTATGTACCCCATTAAGGTCTCTTCTTTCTTTTTTATACCATTTACTTTAAGTCCACATGTCATCCAGAAAGAGAAAATGTGACCATGGGAGGTAGATTCCCCATAAAGATAGACATGAACAGCACCCTTTATATTTGGGTGCTACCCACAACCATGCATCATGTGTGATTTATTGGGAATTTGTCCCTAAGACACTCCACAGTCATTTGTCATCTCTTTTAATTTACTTGGAGAACCAGTCAGTGATTGAAGCTTTTGGTTCATTGTACAATAGCCAAATCTACCAACCCCAATATTTAGCCACTGCTTAAAAAAAAAAAGCCAAAAAGGTGAAAAATGATCCTGATGCTGTCCAGCCTCCGCTGTATGTCTCCATCAGGTTGGATAAAGAACCCCACAGGGCCATTCGCTACTGCTGTTAGCTCCCTCTGTAGTGATCCATTTGGAGGCACATCTGCTGAAGTTGTGCCTATGTCTGGTGCAGATGTAGAGGAGGAACCATGGCTGAATATTTTGGAGGGGCTTAGTGCTATTCTCCTAATACTTGTTAGGGAAGAGGTGTCCACGCTCAATGAATCTAGCCAGGGGTGCAAAATTCCTTGATTTGTTAAAGAAGATGTTCCTTTAAAAAATAAGTAGAAAGCTAAGCATGGTGCCCTTTTGGCTAAGGATCCACACAAAGAATGTCAGGATTTTAATCAGGGCCTTTTCTATGCCCTTATAGCTCCCACCAAGGATTGTCTCTTCCTTGCTCTTCCACTCCTTCCAAACATCCTAGGGACTCTGATTACCCTGATGAGGAGTCATTAGCTTACTCCTTTCATATCCAATCTCCCCTTGACCTGATGTCTGAGGAAGAGGACTCTTTTTCTCCTTACTCTCCTATGGATAAATTGCCTTTTAGGGATACTGTGGGATACAGTGGTTTGTATAGTGGAATACTTTAATTTGGAATTTTCCCAGGTTTCACATTTTCATTAAGAAACTCTTGCAAATAGATTATCTTTGGCCTTTTGTGGTCCCTCCAGCATTGACTGTCCTCCTGGATACTTTCACTGCAGCTTTTCATGCCCCTGACTCTCAACCACCTGCTCATAAGAAACTGGACAGGTTCTATAAAGTTCCTAACAGTTTTTATATAAAAGCCCTTCTTCTGATCCTGCTGTTATTTATGTAGCCACTGATAAACCATTTGACTTTTTCTAAGCTTTTACCTTCTGATAAGGACAGCCATGCAGTGGACAGGTATGGCAAAAAGTATGTACCTCTGCTACCTTAGCCTTCAATGTTGTTAATATTCAGAACCATCTGACTAGGTATGCCCTGGCTCTTCTCCCCAAACTTGGAACACTCTGGCTGATTTACTTGACTCAGAGGGTAAGACTTCTGACATTTCCCTTTTGAACTCTGCTTCTCAGATGGCACATCATTCTTTTAAATGTAGCTATGAAGCTGCTGAATACTAGCCTGGGACAAATAGTTTCAGAGATCGATAATCTTTCTCTTTATATTGTCCAGGGAGTTATGTCTCAAGTCACTTACAACCAGGTAGTCTATGAATGAGTCATACTGGTACTTGTGGCCTAATAACTTGAGTGCATGAGTGACTTGGTGGATCCTGGTCCCTGATAGACAACTGTCTGTGAATTTTTCCTTATTCAGCCTGGTGAGTAAGATATCCATATGTCTCATAATGGAGTCTCCTATGATGTGCTGTATTTCTTGTGTTAGAATATATTTGGTGTTGCTGTGGATTCTTTTTTTTTGTAGGATGAACATCTAGGAAGTCTTTGGGGTTTTGGAAGGTTGCTTTTAAATGCCTCGGTATATGTTTATCTATGTGATGGATCAGTACTCTGTGTGGTGGATGTAATGCTTATGTTACTAACAACTTGATTTTGACTGGTTTTGTTTAAGAGTCTTGCGTCCAGTGATATTGTGCAATACATATTTTATATACTGTACCTGTTTCTCAAGGATTAATCAGTTTTCAGTGAACATGAGACAATTCCTACATTCTTTCAGGATGTCCATATCTACCAAGCTGGTGGTGTAGGAATTGGGAAAATGGCCATCCATAGTGTCAGGTCTTTTCTAGATGAACTACAAGGGGTAGTACTGCAGGCTAACTAGAATGCTGTGAGGGTAGAAACTACCACTAGGCTATGTATGACTGAATTAGTGAGGCAATGCTCCTCAGCATGCAAACAATTTGATCGTTGTGTAACTGAATACTGGGAAGCGTTACAGAGGAGCTCTGCCTGCTTATACCACAGACTGCTAAATGCACAGCATGATGAGCAGTGCACTTTATAGACCCAAAGAAATTTGACTAAACCAACTAAAAGGCCCTCTGATCAATTACATTATCTCACTTTAGGCTCCTTGTGTCTTTCCCAACGGACAAACCAGGCTACCGTTCTACTCCCACTAGAACTGCAGTCCCAGTCTTCTTAATGTAACAACACACTTTAGTTAGCTAAAACTGAAAAGTTACCAGAAACAACTAGCAACAAGTAGTTACAGATTTTAACTGTGTTATTAACAGTGGTGGCATGAGGCACAAGGATGAAGGACTTCAGCCTTCCACCACCTATAGTTTATGGGAATGAATAGTATAAGTCAAAGACTATACAGTTTCTGGGCAAGAAAGTTATAAGTTAGATGGTATCAGCCTTGTGCCTTACACCATATACACCATAGAGACTATCTAGTTAACAGCTGTGTGATACACAAGGTTTTGCCCTATATCATGTACAACACAGTTTCTGAGGTAAAGGTGATTGATCTCTTTAATTACCATACTGGAAAAATTCTTGATATCTAATATCATTTGTTGAATAATTAAGTTGACATGGCTAATATCTAAACACAAAGGTCGACACACAGTTCATAGGTGTGTACTAGGCTAATGGCCCTGGAGCCTTTACAAGCCTAACCCATAGGATTACCCTGGCATTGTGCCACCCAATCTTAGTTCCCAGTGCCTCTGTCGAGTAGAGCCACTGTAGTGATCCCTGGGTGAATTTTCCATCTCCCATACACTCATTAAGATATATCTTGGAGGGCCAGTGAGGTACTCTGTTTGACATGTATGGGAAGTCTATTCCATAGCATGGGCAGTCTCTGGGTTATGAACTTGTCCCTCCAGCATGTTCTGTTGATTGTGGTAATGAGGTTGGGGTCTCTGGAGTGTGTGGTGGGAGGGATTGGGATTTCTTTAGATGTAGCATTTCTAACAGGGCTGGGTCAGACATGGCTTTGTAAGTCAAGCAGAGATCGGCTCTAAGTAGGCGATATGAAACGGAGAATAGTTGGAGTTTTTTGAGTCTGTCCATATAGGACAAGTGTTTAAGGCCTAGGATTCTCTTTGTGAGGTAGTGTTGTGGCCTCTCCATTTGTTGCAGGTGTCTAGTGAGGTACATGCCAAATGGAGCATTGTACTTGGTGATTGGCTTAATGAGGGAAGAGTAGAGCGAGAACGACCTCTTTCTTCCTGGATGCAAAACCCATAATAATGAGATGTGCCACAAAGAAGGACTTACTGACCACAGTAGCAATGTGGTGGTCAGAAGAGAGGTTGCCATCAGGCTGTGTTCCCAGATCTCTTATAATGCCTTCTGTGTTTAGTGGACTACCATTGATGTGGTAATTTATGGGAACCGGGTTTCTCCCAAAGGGGATGACGACACATTTTTTGGCATTGAGCTTAAGGCCATGGTTCTGACACCAGTCATTGGTCTCAATGAGGCCTTTCTGTAGGACGTCAACATCACTTGGGGAGTTAAGTAATAGCTCCCAACTTGCAATCATCTATGAACTGACCCAAGACCAAACCCTGTGGGACTCGTGAATGGTCAGCTGTCTGACTTGGAGTCAGCCACTTTCACAGTGTGGGTTCTGCCTGTGAGCCAGTTTGCGACCCACCTATTGATATAGGAGTTGATGCCTAGCTTAGTGAGTTTTTTCTATGATTCTTGAGTGAGGAATGGTATCAAAGGCCTTGGTCAGATCAAGGTAGGCTGTATGAAACACCTTGCCTTCATCCACAGCTCTGGTGACTGACTCAAAGAAGTTGAACAGGTTGAGCTGACATGTTCTATCCTTCACAAAACCAAGCTGTGTGGGATCCAGAGTTTGGAGATTCCCTATATCCTTGTTTATTAGGTCCATGATGATGCATCCCATAGCTTTGCATATCAGACTCATCAGGCTAATGGGGCGAGAGTTCCCAGGGTCTGTAGTCGCTCCTACTTTGTGGAAAGGGATGACTGTAGCAGTGTGCCATTCGGTAGGGACAAAACCTGAGGATGAGACTATGATTGAACAGGTCACACAGGTGAGGTGCCAGTTTACTCTGTAGTTCATGTAGAAAACAGCCAGGGATATTGTCGTATCCCACAGAAGCTGTATTCTTGGCTTTGGACAGTGCTGTTTTAACCTGGGCAGCAGTAATACTGGGTGCCTGGCAAGCTACTGGTATTGTGATTGGTCCTTTGGGGGGGAAGAGAGGGGTAAAGTCGGCACTGAATCTGTCGGCCAGTATATTGGCAATATCTGTTGGCTTGGTATAGGAGGTACCATTGTGCTGTAGCTCAGAGCAAATCTGGGTATTGCCGTTGAGATTCTTTACATAACTATAGAAGGCCTTGTGGTTGTCTTTACTATCTGCTGCAATTCTGTTTTCATAGCTAGCTTTAGAGGATTTGATGATGGAGCTCACCTTTTTGTTAAGGCTAATAAGGGAGTTTTTCCAGTCTTGGGACTTCACCTTATTCTGCATCAGTTTCCTCCTCCTGTTGTAGAGTTTGTTTATAGCAGGGTACAACAAGATTGGCTTCCAAGGTGGTACACATGGACCAAGGTGGAACATGTGCAGTTAAAAAAACTGTTTTCGTTTACAAGGGGCAAACTCTCCTACTCTGCTCAAGTGGGGGGCTGTGTCACCCTCCCCAGTGCAGTGTACTTATATATACTACACAAGTCCAAGATTGCACAAACCTTGGGGAAAGGTCATATTTACCAACACCAGTGATTGCCCATTATTGCACAGCTATTGACCATCTACATTGTTGGCCATACAGAGGTCAATTTTACATGCAGTCAACCAATAATAGGTAAACCATATATATGTGAGTGGGTGTGGGTGGATGTTTGTGTATGGGTGTGGGTGGGTGTATGTGTGTGGGTATAGACATCTATAACCTCTTTTTCACATTTTTGTGCATGAAGTTGACTTGTCACATCAACAATGACAATCATATTGAGCCAAAGTTCACATCACCTTATATATGGGAGTGGAGCCTCCTGTTGTCAAGTCTGTTCATTGCCAAGTGAAAAAGCAGGTAGAGCTGATTAAAATGTATTGGATTGTTCACTATTACATTGCAGTATGGAATTGGGGAATATACCCTTTTCCCAGTGCAGTGCAATTTCAGAACTGGTATATATAATTATCAGGGGGTGTGGAGAATGCAGCAGGGCTTGCCTTCTTGCAAAAACATTGTTTTATTTATTTATTTATTTATTTATTTATTTTATATCCTTTGTTGTGGAACAATACTTTTACTGTTTGGCCATTAGTTAGCAATGTGTGTGTGTGTGTGTGTGTGTGTGTGTATAGATAGATATAGATAGTGCTCCATCTATCTATGAATTAAATGTTTTAACAACATCATACCTCAGATATATCCATGTACTGGCTCAAATGGCTTTTGTTGATTTGGTAATATGACAAAAATATAAGGAGTGTGATGACTATGAATGGTCTATTCTGGAAATGGAAAACAAGCCATACAATGGATTTATTCAGATATTCTTATACCCATTTAACAGTGATGCGTTTTCTTATCTGTACGATGCAGTTTGTGGACATCTGAAAAGAAGATGCTTATAGGAACTATTCACCATGGTAGACTGTCTTGTTAATTGACTGCAGATACATTGCTGTATTTAGTATATAGTCCTCTAGCAAGGCTATCAAATCATTACATTGTATTTGTGTGAAATCAGAGAACGGTGGGGATGTGGGAAGTTCTCTACTTTCCCTGCCATTATGCAATCTTAGAGTTACTATATGGAAAGCAGAGGGAGTTATTTGTTGCTGGTCAGTTCGTCGATACTCAGAACGCTGAGCCTGAAAGACTGCCACCATCCTGTCATGGTGGTTAGACTCGGAGAAGATGTGGATGCTTGCCTCCACATCACGAGATTACAAGGAGGCTTCCCCAGAAAAAAAAATATGTATTGTTTTGTGAACTGTAGTGTGTTGCTGTTTTGACTAGTAACATCCTAAGGTTTTAGATATTTTGGATTTGAATAATCATGTCAATTAAAGCATGATTATTCATTGTAGACCAGAAATATCAGGAGTATGTGAGTACGAGGGGGAGGGGGCTGCACTGTAAAAAAATGCAGTATTGTAGTGATGTGTTTTTTAAAACCACATTATTTGCATTTTCACCAGTTCTTTTTGTCAGTCAGTGAATGTGTCAGAAGTACTGTTCAATGAGAGGACAGAGTGCTTCCCCTCAATTCCACAGTTTCATTACTGTATTGCACCGATATAGCTGATAAAAATAATCAAAACTTCATTCATAGAAACTCCTAGAAATAGTCTATAAGTCTAGAAACTCAATTATTTTCTTTTTTAGCTAAATTTTTTCTTTTGGTTAAGAAACTTCATGTAACGGTCAAATAAAGCATAATAAACTTGAAACAACCAAAACCATTAACCAAAGAAGAAGACAAACTATTTACACTATTAACCTAGCCAAACAAACAGTAGAACAAATTGATATGCAAAGCATATCACTTTGGTAATACATATTAGAATGCAATTGCTTAATCATATGTTTCACTAAAACCATTCAGAAGACATTAACATGATGTAGGAGGGCTATTAAAAGAGTTACCTTTCTTAAAGGAATAAACAGTATATTCCACATGTTGATGTAACAAATTGTCCAGACATTTTGGAAAGGGAATACACTTATGTTTCTACATCTGAGCACTTAACAATTTGACTACAGTAGTTAATACCCATAAAAATCTCAAACATAGGTGTGAGAAGTATCCTTCTATGTGGTTTAACTTTAAATATCTAAAATTTCCAATCTAAAATAGGCATTACCCTTAGAATCCTTGCAACCTTATCAGACAGATTGTTCTACTGTACTTTGATCGGTGAACAGTCCCGAAACATATGTATATTATCTGCTCCATCATGATTGCACTTCTGGAACCATCTATCATTCCACATATCAATCTTTAATTGCCTGTGTGGAGTGAAATACCACCGCAACAGAGTATGAATTTGCATATCCTGGTACTTAGGCCATGTACCCAACCTTTTAAGTGACACCATACTTCCGCACATTGGGTGACTATCTGATTTACTTGCTCCATATTTTTCAAATGGGCAATAATCTTCTGCTTTATTATACCACAAGTCTTTATATATAGTGCCTGTTCTCACATTTGTGAGTCTACCCCACTTAGCCCAAGAAAGCATTTTCTTGTCTCTTTCAGAAGGAGCAATCTTCTTGCTCCACAGCTGACCAGCTTTCAGATATGTTAACCACTCATAGAAATGCAACTCCTTGTCACTGTTGGGAGTATTCCTTTCTCCTTGAATATCCTGCAGAGGATAACTGAACATCCAGCTGGCACACCAAAGCCTTTATTTCTTCTGGGTGTCATACATTGTATTTATGTCGTATGTGAAAGGTGTATGTTACATATGTGATACACAAGTGCCTAATACTCAAAATGTCTTTGCTGCCAATCCAAATGCTACATTTGAGGTTAGTCTGTAAGCCATTCATCAAGTTGGTTCCATTACCATGCCTTCTGCAACTATGTACCCCATTAAGGTCTCTTCTTTCTTTTTTATACCATTTACTTTAAGTCCACATGTCATCCAGAAAGAAAATGTGACCATGGGAGGTAGATTCCCCATAAAGATAGACATGAACAGCACCCTTTTATTTGGGTGCTACCCACAACCATGCATCATGTGTGATTTATTGGGAATTTGTCCCTAAGACACTCCACAGTTATTTGTCATCTCTTTTAATTTACTTGGAGAACCAGTCAGTGATTGAAGCTTTTGGTTCATTGTACAATAGCCAAATCTACCAACCCCAATATTTAGCCACTGCTTAAAAAAAAAAGCCAAAAGGTGAAAAATGATCCTGATGCTGTCCAGCCTCCGCTGTATGTCTCCATCAGGTTGGATAAAGAACCCCACAGGGCCATTCGCTACTGCTGTTAGCTCCCTCTGTAGTGATCCATTTGGAGGCACATCTGCTGAAGTTGTGCCTATGTCTGGTGCAGATGTAGAGGAGGAACCATGGCTGAATATTTTGGAGGGGCTTAGTGCTATTCTCCTAATACTTGTTAGGGAAGAGGTGTCCACGCTCAATGAATCTAGCCAGGGTGCAAAATTCCTTGATTTGTTAAAGAAGATGTTCCTTTAAAAAATAAGTAGAAAGCTAAGCATGGTGCCCTTTTGGCTAAGGATCCACACAAAGAATGCCAGGATTTTAATCAGGGCCTTTTCTATGCCCTTATAGCTCCCACCAAGGATTGTCTCTTCCTTGCTCTTCCACTCCTTCCAAACATCCTAGGGACTCTGATTACCCTGATGAGGAGTCATTAGCTTACTCCTTTCATATCCAATCTCCCCTTGACCTGATGTCTGAGGAAGAGGACTCTTTTCTCCTTACTCTCCTATGGATAAATTGCCTTTTAGGGATACTGTGGGATACAGTGGTTTGTATAGTGGAATACTTTAATTTGGAATTTTCCCAGGTTTCACATTTTCATTAAGAAACTCTTGCAAATAGATTATCTTTGGCCTTTTGTGGTCCCTCCAGCATTGACTGTCCTCCTGGATACTTTCACTGCAGCTTTTCATGCCCCTGACTCTCAACCACCTGCTCATAAGAAACTGGACAGGTTCTATAAAGTTCCTAACAGTTTTTATATAAAAGCCCTTCTTCTGATCCTGCTGTTATTTATGTAGCCACTGATAAACCATTTGACTTTTTCTAAGCTTTTACCTTCTGATAAGGACAGCCATGCAGTGGACAGGTATGGCAAAAAGTATGTACCTCTGCTACCTTAGCCTTCAATGTTGTTAATATTCAGAACCATCTGACTAGGTATGCCCTGGCTCTTCTCCCCAAACTTGGAACACTCTGGCTGATTTACTTGACGCAGAGGGTAAGACTTCTGACATTTCCCTTTTGAACTCTGCTTCTCAGATGGCACATCATTCTTTTAAATGTAGCTATGAAGCTGCTGAATACTAGCCTGGGACAAATAGTTTCAGAGATCGATAATCTTTCTCTTTATATTGTCCAGGGAGTTATGTCTCAAGTCACTTACAACCAGGTAGTCTATGAATGAGTCATACTGGTACTTGTGGCCTAATAACTTGAGTGCATGAGTGACTTGGTGGATCCTGGTCCCTGATAGACAACTGTCTGTGAATTTTTCCTTATTCAGCCTGGTGAGTAAGATATCCATATGTCTCATAATGGAGTCTCCTATGATGTGCTGTATTTCTTGTGTTAGAATATATTTGGTGTTGCTGTGGATTCTTTTTTGTAGGATGAACATCTAGGAAGTCTTTGGGGTTTTGGAAGGTTGCTTTTAAATGCCTCGGTATATGTTTATCTATGTGATGGATCAGTACTCTGTGTGGTGGATGTAATGCTTATGTTACTAACAACTTGATTTTGACTGGTTTTGTTTAAGAGTCTTGCGTCCAGTGATATTGTGCAATACATATTTTATATACTGTACCTGTTTCTCAAGGATTAATCAGTTTTCAGTGAACATGAGACAATTCCTACATTCTTTCAGGATGTCCATATCTACCAAGCTGGTGGTGTAGGAATTGGGAAAATGGCCATCCATAGTGTCAGGTCTTTTCTAGATGAACTACAAGGGGTAGTACTGCAGGCTAACTAGAATGCTGTGAGGGTAGAAACTACCACTAGGCTATGTATGACTGAATTAGTGAGGCAATGCTCCTCAGCATGCAAACAATTTGATCGTTGTGTAACTGAATACTGGGAAACGTTACAGAGGAGCTCTGCCTGCGCTTATACCACAGACTGCTAAATGCACAGCATGATGAGCAGTGCACTTTATAGACCCAAAGAAATTTGACTAAACCAACTAAAAGGCCCTCTGATGATTACATTATCTCACTTTAGGCTCCTTGTGTCTTTCCCAACGGACAAACCAGGCTACCGTTCTACTCCCACTAGAACTGCAGTCCCAGTCTTCTTAATGTAACAACACACTTTAGTTAGCTAAAACTGAAAAGTTACCAGAAACAACTAGCAACAAGTAGTTACAGATTTTAACTGTGTTATTAACAGTGGTGGCATGAGGCACAAGGATGAAGGACTTCAGCCTTCCACCACCTATAGTTTATGGGAATGAATAGTATAAGTCAAAGACTATACAGTTTCTGGGCAAGAAAGTTATAAGTTAGATGGTATCAGCCTTGTGCCTTACACCATATACACCATAGAGACTATCTAGTTAACAGCTGTGTGATACACAAGGTTTTTGCCCTATATCATGTACAACACAGTTTCTGAGGTAAAGGTGATTGATCTCTTTAATTACCATACTGGAAAAATTCTTGATATCTAATATCATTTGTTGAATAATTAAGTTGACATGGCTAATATCTAAACACAAAGGTCGACACACAGTTCATAGGTGTGTACTAGGCTAATGGCCCTGGAGCCTTTACAAGCCTAACCCATAGGATTACCCTGGCACTGTGCCACCCAATCTTAGTTCCCAGTGCCTCTGTCGAGTAGAGCCACTGTAGTGATCCCTGGGGTGAATTTTCCATCTCCCATACACTCATTAAGATATATCTTGGAGGGCCAGTGAGGTACTCTGTTTGACATGTATGGGAAGTCTATTCCATAGCATGGGCAGTCTCTGGGTTATGAACTTGTCCCTCCAGCATGTTCTGTTGATTGTGGTAATGAGGTTGGGGTCTCTGGAGTGTGTGGTGGGGAGGGATTGGGATTTCTTTAGATGTAGCATTTCTAACAGGGCTGGGTCAGACATGGCTTTGTAAGTCAAGCAGAGATCGCTTCTAATCTAAGTAGGCGATATGAAATGGAGAATAGTTGGAGTTTTTTGAGTCTGTCCATATAGGACAAGTGTTTAAGGCCTAGGATTCTCTTTGTGAGGTAGTGTTGTGGCCTCTCCATTTGTTGCAGGTGTCTAGTGAGGTACATGCCAAATGGAGCATTGTACTTGGTGATTGGCTTAATGAGGGAAGAGTAGAGCGAGAACGACCTCTTTCTTCCTGGATGCAAAACCCATAATAATGAGATGTGCCACAAAGAAGGACTTACTGACCACAGTGGCAATGTGGTGGTCAGAAGAGAGGTTGCCATCAGGCTGTGTTCCCAGATCTCTTATAATGCCTTCTGTGTTTAGTGGACTACCATTGATGTGGTAATTTATGGGAACCGGGTTTCTCCCAAAGGGGATGACGACACATTTTTTGGCATTGAGCTTAAGGCCATGGTTCTGACACCAGTCATTGGTCTCAATGAGGCCTTTCTGTAGGACGTCAACATCACTTGGGGAGTTAAGTAATAGCTCCCAACTTGCAATCATCTATGAACTGACCCAAGACCAAACCCTGTGGGACTCGTGAATGGTCAGCTGTCTGACTTGGAGTCAGCCACTTTCACAGTGTGGGTTCTGCCTGTGAGCCAGTTTGCGACCCACCTATTGATATAGGAGTTGATGCCTAGCTTAGTGAGTTTTTCTATGATTCTTGAGTGAGGAATGGTATCAAAGGCCTTGGTCAGATCAAGGTAGGCTGTATGAAACACCTTGCCTTCATCCACAGCTCTGGTGACTGACTCAAAGAAGTTGAACAGGTTGAGCTGACATGTTCTATCCTTCACAAAACCAAGCTGTGTGGGATCCAGAGTTTGGAGATTCCCTATATCCTTGTTTATTAGGTCCATGATGATGCATCCCATAGCTTTGCATATCAGACTCATCAGGCTAATGGGGCGAGAGTTCCCAGGGTCTGTAGTCGCTCCTACTTTGTGGAAAGGGATGACTGTAGCAGTGTGCCATTCGGTAGGGATAAAACCTGAGGATGAGACTATGATTGAACAGGTCACACAGGTGAGGTGCCAGTTTACTCTGTAGTTCATGTAGAAAACAGCCAGGGATATTGTCGTATCCCACAGAAGCTGTATTCTTGGCTTTGGACAGTGCTGTTTTAACCTGTGCAGCAGTAATACTGGGTGCCTGGCAAGCTACTGGTATTGTGATTGGTCCTTTGGGGGGGAAGAGAGGGGTAAAGTCGGCACTGAATCTGTCGGCCAGTATATTGGCAATATCTGTTGGCTTGGTATAGGAGGTACCATTGTGCTGTAGCTCAGAGTAAATCTGGGTATTGCCGTTGAGATTCTTTACATAACTATAGAAGGCCTTGTGGTTGTCTTTACTATCTGCTGCAATTCTGTTTTCATAGCTAGCTTTAGAGGATTTGATGATGGAGCTCACCTTTTTGTTAAGGCTAATAAGGGAGTTTTTCCAGTCTTGGGACTTCACCTTATTCTGCATCAGTTTCCTCCTCCTGTTGTAGAGTTTGTTTATAGCAGGGTACAACAAGATTGGCTTCCAAGGTGGTACACATGGACCAAGGTGGAACATGTGCAGTTAAAAAAACTGTTTTCGTTTACAAGGGGCAAACTCTCCTACTCTGCTCAAGTGGGGGGCTGTGTCACCCTCCCCAGTGCAGTGTACTTATATATACTACACAAGTCCAAGATTGCACAAACCTTGGGGAAAGGTCATATTTACCAACACCAGTGATTGCCCATTATTGCACAGCTATTGACCATCTACATTGTTGGCCATACAGAGGTCAATTTTACATGCAGTCAACCAATAATAGGTAAACCATATATATGTGAGTGGGTGTGGGTGGATGTTTGTGTATGGGTGTGGGTGGGTGTATGTGTGTGGGTATAGACATCTATAACCTCTTTTTCACATTTTTGTGCATGAAGTTGACTTGTCACATCAACAATGACAATCATATTGAGCCAAAGTTCACATCACCTTATATATGGGAGTGGAGCCTCCTGTTGTCAAGTCTGTTCATTGCCAAGTGAAAAAGCAGGTAGAGCTGATTAAAATGTATTGGATTGTTCACTATTACATTGCAGTATGGAATTGGGGAATATACCCTTTTCCCAGTGCAGTGCAATTTCAGAACTGGTATATATAATTATCAGGGGGTGTGGAGAATGCAGCAGGGCTTGCCTTCTTGCAAAAACATTGTTTTATTTATTTATTTATTTATTTATTTATTTTATATCCTTTGTTGTGGAACAATACTTTTACTGTTTGGCCATTAGTTAGCAATGTGTGTGTGTGTGTGTGTGTGTGTGTGTGTATAGATAGATATAGATAGTGCTCCATCTATCTATGAATTAAATGTTTTAACAACATCATACCTCAGATATATCCATGTACTGGCTCAAATGGCTTTTGTTGATTTGGTAATATGACAAAAATATAAGGAGTGTGATGACTATGAATGGTCTATTCTGGAAATGGAAAACAAGCCATACAATGGATTTATTCAGATATTCTTATACCCATTTAACAGTGATGCGTTTTCTTATCTGTACGATGCAGTTTGTGGACATCTGAAAAGAAGATGCTTATAGGAACTATTCACCATGGTAGACTGTCTTGTTAATTGACTGCAGATACATTGCTCTATTTAGTATATAGTCCTCTAGCAAGGCTATCAAATCATTACATTGTATTTGTGTGAAATCAGAGAACGGTGGGGATGTGGGAAGTTCTCTACTTTCCCTGCCATTATGCAATCTTAGAGTTACTATATGGAAAGCAGAGGGGAGTTATTTGTTGCTGGTCAGTTCGTCGATACTCAGAACGCTGAGCCTGAAAGACTGCCACCATCCTGTCATGGTGGTTAGACTCGGAGAAGATGTGGATGCTTGCCTCCACATCACGAGATTACAAGGAGGCTTCCCCAGAAAAAAATATGTATTGTTTTGTGAACTGTAGTGTGTTGCTGTTTTGACTAGTAACATCCTAAGGTTTTAGATATTTTGGATTTGAATAATCATGTCAATCAAAGCATGATTATTCATTGTAGACCAGAAATATCAGGAGTATGTGAGTACGAGGGGGAGGGGGCTGCACTGTAAAAAAATGCAGTATTGTAGTGATGTGTTTTTTAAAACCACATTATTTGCATTTTCACCAGTTCTTTTTGTCAGTCAGTGAATGTGTCAGAAGTACTGTTCAATGAGAGGACAGAGTGCTTCCCCTCAATTCCACAGTTTCATTACTGTATTGCACCGATATAGCTGATAAAAATAATCAAAACTTCATTCATAGAAACGCCTAGAAATAGTCTATAAGTCTAGAAACTCAATTATTTTCTTTTTTAGCTAAATTTTTTCTTTTGGTTAAGAAACTTCATGTAACGGTCAAATAAAGCATAATAAACTTGAAACAACCAAAACCATTAACCAAAGAAGAAGACAAACTATTTACACTATTAACCTAGCCAAACAAACAGTAGAACAAATTGATATGCAAAGCATATCACTTTTGTAATACATATTAGAATGCAATTGCTTAATCATATGTTTCACTAAAACCATTCAGAAGACATTAACATGATGTAGGAGGGCTATTAAAAGAGTCACCTTTCTTAAAGGAATAAACAGTATATTCCACATGTTGATGTAACAAATTGTCCAGACATTTTGGAAAGGGAATACACTTATGTTTCTACATCTGAGCACTTAACAATTTGACTACAGTAGTTAATACCCATAAAAATCTCAAACATAGGTGTGAGAAGTATCCTTCTATGTGGTTTAACTTTAAATATCTAAAATTTCCAATCTAAAATAGGCATTACCCTTAGAATCCTTGCAACCTTATCAGACAGATTGTTCTACTGTACTTTGATCGGTGAACAGTCCCGAAACATATGTATATTATCTGCTCCATCATGATTGCACTTCTGGAACCATCTATCATTCCACATACCAATCTTTAATTGCCTGTGTGGAGTGAAATACCACCGCAACAGAGTATGAATTTGCATATCCTGGTACTTAGGCCATGTACCCAACCTTTTAAGTGACACCATACTTTCGCACATTGGGTGACTATCTGATTTACTTGCTCCATATTTTTCAAATGGGCAATAATCTTCTGCTTTATTATACCACAAGTCTTTATATATAGTGCCTGTTCTCACATTTGTGAGTCTACCCCACTTAGCCCAAGAAAGCATTTTCTTGTCTCTTTCAGAAGGAGCAATCTTCTTGCTCCACAGCTGACCAGCTTTCAGATATGTTAACCACTCATAGAAATGCAACTCCTTGTCACTGTTGGGAGTATTCCTTTCTCCTTGAATATCCTGCAGAGGATAACTGAACATCCAGCTGGCACACCAAAGCCTTTATTTCTTCTGGGTGTCATACATTGTATTTATGTCGTATGTGAAAGGTGTATGTTACATATGTGATACACAAGTGCCTAATACTCAAAATGTCTTTGCTGCCAATCCAAATGCTACATTTGAGGTTAGTCTGTAAGCCATTCATCAAGTTGGTTCCATTACCATGCCTTCTGCAACTATGTACCCCATTAAGGTCTCTTCTTTCTTTTTTATACCATTTACTTTAAGTCCACATGTCATCCAGAAAGAGAAAATGTGACCATGGGAGGTAGATTCCCCATAAAGATAGACATGAACAGCACCCTTTTTATTTGGGTGCTACCCACAACCATGCATCATGTGTGATTTATTGGGAATTTGTCCCTAAGACACTCCACAGTCATTTGTCATCTCTTTTAATTTACTTGGAGAACCAGTCAGTGATTGAAGCTTTTGGTTCATTGTACAATAGCCAAATCTACCAACCCCAATATTTAGCCACTGCTTAAAAAAAAAAAGCCAAAAAGGTGAAAAATGATCCTGATGCTGTCCAGCCTCCGCTGTATGTCTCCATCAGGTTGGATAAAGAACCCCACAGGGCCATTCGCTACTGCTGTTAGCTCCCTCTGTAGTGATCCATTTGGAGGCACATCTGCTGAAGTTGTGCCTATGTCTGGTGCAGATGTAGAGGAGGAACCATGGCTGAATATTTTGGAGGGGCTTAGTGCTATTCTCCTAATACTTGTTAGGAAGAGGTGTCCACGCTCAATGAATCTAGCCAGGGTGCAAAATTCCTTGATTTGTTAAAGAAGATGTTCCTTTAAAAAATAAGTAGAAAGCTAAGCATGGTGCCCTTTTGGCTAAGGATCCACACAAAGAATGCCAGGATTTTAATCAGGGCCTTTTCTATGCCCTTATAGCTCCCACCAAGGATTGTCTCTTCCTTGCTCTTCCACTCCTTCCAAACATCCTAGGGACTCTGATTACCCTGATGAGGAGTCATTAGCTTACTCCTTTCATATCCAATCTCCCCTTGACCTGATGTCTGAGGAAGAGGACTCTTTTTCTCCTTACTCTCCTATGGATAAATTGCCTTTTAGGGATACTGTGGGATACAGTGGTTTGTATAGTGGAATACTTTAATTTGGAATTTTCCCAGGTTTCACATTTTCATTAAGAAACTCTTGCAAATAGATTATCTTTGGCCTTTTGTGGTCCCTCCAGCATTGACTGTCCTCCTGGATACTTTCACTGCAGCTTTTCATGCCCCTGACTCTCAACCACCTGCTCATAAGAAACTGGACAGGTTCTATAAAGTTCCTAACAGTTTTTATATAAAAGCCCTTCTTCTGATCCTGCTGTTATTTATGTAGCCACTGATAAACCATTTGACTTTTTCTAAGCTTTTACCTTCTGATAAGGACAGCCATGCAGTGGACAGGTATGGCAAAAAGTATGTACCTCTGCTACCTTAGCCTTCAATGTTGTTAATATTCAGAACCATCTGACTAGGTATGCCCTGGCTCTTCTCCCCAAACTTGGAACACTCTGGCTGATTTACTTGACTCAGAGGGTAAGACTTCTGACATTTCCCTTTTGAACTCTGCTTCTCAGATGGCACATCATTCTTTTAAATGTAGCTATGAAGCTGCTGATGCCTTCTCTAGGGCAGCTGCACCTGGATCTATTTTGAAGAAATAGTCTTGGTTATACCTCCAGGCTCTACCTGAGGAGGTCAAGGCCAAATACTGGATTCTCCCTTAGACAGCCAAGACTCTCTGTGCCACTGCTGCAGCTGCATTATTTAAAGGCCCTTCAAGATGAGGGTAAAGTTATGCAGGACTTGAAACAAATCTTTGTCTCTCCTGTTCCTAAGTTTCAGAGAAATTATCCTTCTAAATCTTCTTTTTTTATAGTCAGTCTAAACAGTGTTCTAATGGCAAGGGGGCTTCTGGAAGAGTTTTTCTAGACCAGCCTTCTCAGGGTTTTAAGAGTCAAAGCCTTATTTCCCTGACAAATCTGCTTCTGCATGACATTTAGCCACTACCCATTGGCCAGATACCTCTGTCCCACAGGTTGACTGTCTTCCTGTTTCCACAGCTGTTTGAACGCTTTCCATTATCAAAAATGGTTATTTTATCGTTTGGAAGTCTCTCCCTCCATTCTCAGGCCTTCCTAGTTCTGCAGGATTTGATGAGTCAGGGAACCATCCAACTTGTCCCACTGTCTCGGCAGGGAACTGTTTTTTATTCCATGACGTTTCTGGTTCCCAGAAGTATGGAGTTGTGGAGGCCCATTCTAGACCTGTCTTTTCACAAGACCTTTTTCAAATTTCCTTCTTTCAGGATGTTGTCTCTTCAGATGCTTTTTCCTGTATTGCGTCCTCAAACTTTTCTAGTATACCTGAATTTGAAGGACATTTACCTACATATTCCTATTCACCCTCACTTCATGTAATTTTTACATTTCTCTGTTTCTTCATGTCATTATCAGTTCTTTGCTTTGCCTTTTGGTCTTCCTAGAACTGAGGATGTTAACCAAATGTCTGGCCCCTGTGATAGCTTTCTGCAGAATTAAGGGAATTAAATATTCCCTTATTTGGATGACCCTTTGATTCAAGCCTCCTCTCAGTGGCTCCTGCATCAGGATCTACACTTCACTGTGCTTCTGTGCAGTGTAGGATTCACACACTCAATCTCAAAAGTCTGCATTGACTCCCTTTCAGGACCAGGTATTTCTGGGTTGCAGGATTAAGACCATTCCTATGATGGCTTACCTTCCATCGCCTAAGGTCTTCTCTTTGACTGCTTATTTCTTGTCTTTTCTTCCACTTCCATTTCTTCATGCAAAGGAATTTCTCTGAGCTCTGTGTAACATGGCATACACTGTTCCAATGGTTCCCTTTGCAAAATTCCACATGAAGAATTTTCAGTAGCATCTCAAGATGGTTTGACTGCAGCACTGCTGCCCTCTGGAGTATCTGGTTCCTCTCTTGACTTGTCTCAAGCTGGATCTCCACAGAGATTCCCCTGAATCCAGGTCTGCCTTTTCAGGCTCCTCTCCTTACTCAGGAGCTGTACACAGATGGTTCAAATCACAGTTGGTAAAAGTTCAGGATTCATACCTCTCAACCTCTTAGCACAATAAATCTGGACAAAGCTTAAAATAATGGGGGGGTGGGCAACGGCCCAAAAACAGGGACAGATATTGCTCTTAGAAACTTAGACAGTTGCTAGAATAATAGGTTTTGCATTATCATGCATTTTCTGAATGATATAAAGTCTGTAATTCAAATGTGTCTCATTATTTAGTGACTTCATTCCTCACCGATTTACCAGAAAAACACATGAGGAACAGATCAAACATATGAGGCAAAAATCTGAACATTCTGTAAAAATCTGAACAGTTGAGAGTTATGCCAGAGTCTTTGGCCTCATCAGTAACTGGCAGACCATATCAACATCAATGAGATATGGGCTGTTTTTCTAACTCTCCAAGCTTTTCACTCCCTTTGGATTCTAGGTCTTCTAAAGGTTTTTACAGATGAGACCACATTCATGTGGTACTTCAACAAGCAAGTTGGCAAAAAATCTCCTTTCCAGGCTGGTTCTTTAGGTTTCAGATTTTGCAAGTCTGCCATCACTTAGTTCTTTATGTGGTCTGCATGCCTTCAGAGACAGTCTGGTGGCAGAGTCTTTGAGCAGGTCCTGGACACATCTCATGAATGGATGCTTCACAGAGAGGTGTTTTTGGACATTGCACCTTGGTGAGGTGCTCTTAAGGGAGATCTTTTTGCCTCTTCTCTGAACAGACAACTTCCCAAGTTCTGTTGCAGAATGCCAAGCTCTCTGGCTTGGAAAGTGGTGCCATGTCTTTTTTCTTTGAAGGGATGTTTATCTGTGCCTTTCCCCCTCTTTTTCTACTTACCAAAGGTACTACACAAGATCATGTGGGTCACACCCACAATCTTGCTGGTGACTCTTTTGGCTCAGGCAGCAGTGGTTTCCCTTTCTATTTCATCTGGCCACTTGCAATCTTCACAAGATACCTCATAGGATGGATCTTCTCACACAGGGTGGGGGATTTCTCATTCAGGGTATTGATTCCTTTTAGACATTGTTTTCTAAGGTTGTGCTTTGGGTTTTGCAGGAGGCCAGAAAACCCACTACTAGAAAATCATATGTGACTAAATGTGGGAGCTATTTTCTATTTGGTGTCTCAGGTATGACCTGGACCCTTTTTCTATGGGGATTCCTAGAGTCTTTTCTTATCTGTGGGAGCTGCTGGTTTCTGGCTTGGCTTATTCATCTGTTAAAGTTCATTTGTCAGTCATTTCTACTTGTCTGCCTCTGAATCCACCTTTGGCATCTATCTTTGAAGTCAAACAATTTTTAAAAGACATCCTTCATATTCAGCCTCCAAGAAAGCCTTCTTGGGACCTTAATTTTTCTTGAGAAATTGACTCAGCCCCCTTTTGAGCCTGCATTTTCTTCCTCCCTATGACATTGTACTTGGAAGGCTGTATTGTTGGTGGCTCTTACTTCTGCCAAGACATTCTCTGAACTTTGGTACTCATGGCGGTCCGATCTTTTTTGCTTTTTCACAGGGCAGGGTGTCTCTGTGTACCTTCCCAGGGTGGTTAATGATTTGTTCTTGAGTCAGTCCATTCATTGTTATTAATTTCTTCTGGGTTTTCTCTAGTTCTTCCATGGCACTAAATTACTGAGGATTAGGTGCTTTTACATCATATATGTAACGTATGTTTTGCAAGTAGGACATAGGTCTGACATATGGCACCCAGAAGGTATAAAGAATTTGGTATGATGGCTGGACATTCATCTATCCTTGGCAAGATATTCCAGGAGTAAGGAGTACTGCAACAGTGAGAAGTAAGACATCTACCAAGCTATTAAGATTAGACAAACTCTACAGTGAGAGAAGAGTTGTATCTACCAAAGTATGTCCCCACTTCACAATTCATTTATTAACCCACATGTTCATGATTCCCTTGTCCAGCAAAATGACTATATCTGGGTGATGCCAAATAAAATTTGTGGGACCTCCCCCCCCAACTCCACCCACTAACAGAAGTGCACTCCTTATATAAAGTAGTAAGCTATTCTTGTGGGAAACTCAACCAACAAAAGTACCTGCAAGAGAATATGTTGCTAAATGCAGTAGCCCTATACCTCCCTAGAACCTGGTAAATAAATAATATTACTCAAGATCCTATGCCCCTGTTCCCCCAAAACTGCTGATTCTAAATTGTTCTGTATTCTGCTAAAAAAGGATAGGACACGGATTAACATGCTGCTAATCAAATACAAAACTTGTGGTAACTTCAGTATTTGGACTACTCTTGCCTTTCCTTATAAGGAATGACAATTGGCAATCTTTGGCATCATTTGCAAAATTATATGCTTCAAATCTAGTAAATTATATGAGGTAGTGTCAGAGTAGGCAGCACTGTTAGCCCTATATGGTTTGCCTTCTTCCTGTGTAGGGAGACCAATTGAACATCTAGCAAGCTATCATCTCCACGCAAGACTATAACTGTCTTATCAAGATTACAACAAAGTCCCTATACAATCTCAAAGGAGCTAAATATCCTTAAAACTTTATCCAAGAACTAGAAATTAAAAAAAAGCACAGTCATCTGCAAACAAAAGAAGTGACTGAAAAGACCTATCAACCTTGGCCTGGGATTTAAGAGTCAAACGCACTTTATAAGCAAGTTCTTTCACAGCTAATAAAAATAGTCGGAGAAAGTGGGCAGCCCTATCTTGTACCCCAACCAAAAAGACCCATATCTGTGGTTCCACCATTAAGAAACACCCAAAATGATAGGTTGTATTGCAGCCAATGTATCTAAGATACAAAATGTGGGCCCATACTCTTCATATACAATACCTTGAATAAGAATTACCAGTTAACCAAGTCAAATCCTTTCTTAATATCAAACAAAATCTTACCCCTGCTGTCCCTTGTGATCCCCCCGTCTTACAAAAAGGTAGGTAGTGTTATGTTATTACATCTGCCAATAATGGATCCAGCCTCCTAACCAGAACTTTAGATAAAATTTTAGATCTAACTGATATAAGGTAGAAATCTCCCATTGAAGACTGGGTTTGCTACTTTTGGGGAGAAGTGTTAGTATTGCTTGATTAGATTAACAATACAAAGATGTCAATAACTCCTGATTATTAAACACGTTTTTCATGTAGGCTATTAACTCCCCTCCCACCCACTTATGTAACTTATTACAGAACCCAGTTAGTCCTGAGGCTTTATTATTTTTCAAAGGGCAATTGCATCCACTATTTCTCAGGAAAAGAAAGGTCTGTCTAAAGTTTTGGAATCTACAGCAGATAATGGATAAGCTTGTGAGGCCAAAAACACCCAGTCACCAGCATTTGTCTTCAGCAAAGGGCTATATAAGAGAGCTATAACAATCTCTAAATATAAGTGCTTTTATCTGACTTGGCCAACTCACCTGATTCAGTGTAAACTGAAGAAACTACAGCATGGGATATGGCTTGCTTAAAAGCAATGCATCTTGGGTCACTCTCTTAAGTCATCAAAATTGCCCTTTCCTTATAAAGTCTGACTCTGGTTTTGATAACCGTATCAAATCAATCTGTTTTTGTAAAGCCACATCCTTTTCTCTAAGGAAGCAGTTTGACTCATCCAAAATTAACTTCTGTAGAAACTCATAGGATCCTAGGAGGTTACTAGGCTATTGAGCCGGAGGTAATTTCAAGCCTAGTCATTTCATCCCAATGTAATACCATAGATAGTCTAGTCAGTACCCAGGATTGTATGTAGTAATGACTGCCCATGTCTAGGAGAGTTGTGGTCGCTATCCCTGGTAAGAATTTACGGTGCCCCATCCACTCGTCAAGGTTCCTTTTGAACAGTGTCAAAAAGGTGCTCTGCTTCACATGAATTGGCAGTCTATTCCAAAGATGTGGCATTCACTGGGAGATGCATCTGTCCCTCCAGCCCATCCTATTCAAGTTGCAGGCCATATTTAGGTCCCTGGAATGGGTAGCTCTAGTCCCATTTGATTTACGGATGTGCAGAAAATTCATTAGATTTGGGTCTGAGATTGCTCTGTAAGTAAATGCTCTTTGTGGCTATTTGAGGCTGAGAACGACCTTGAGTATTAAACCAGATAGTCTTCCACCCACCTCAGGTATCCATTAATGGAATCAGCAGGACCTTCCCAAAAGATAATGGACTATAGGGCAGAAATTACTCATGTTGCATCATAAATCAGTATCCCACTTAGTTGAAAAAACATCTGTTACAACAGCTCTCTATATTCATTTCAGTCCAAACATCCTTGCAGTACACAGAATATATGTGTGCACATATATATATATATATATATATATATATATATATATATATATATATATATAGGTTCATAGATTGGTAAATAACTACTTACAAGATGGGAATGGATTTAATATATGCCTTTTTGCCTCGTCATACTACTTTTTCCAAAAGGAGAAGGGATACTGTTGGCACCCTTATTTCTTTGGTCTTGTACAACAACAACTTCCATTTTAACAGAAAAAATTACCACCAAACAAAAGGGGTTGCAATGGGCACGAAAATGGCCCCTGCATATACCAACCTGGTTTTAAGTTCTTGGGAAGTTTCAACACTCACTTCTCTGCCAGGTTTTGAACATATAATTATGTACAGAAGGTACATTGATGATTTGTTATTCTTGTGAAGTGGGTCTTTATACATATATACGCACACACATACACACACACACACACACACACACACACACACACACACACACACACACACACAGATAACCCCACCCGACCAACTTCATCAAAACATAAATGATCTTGGGCCTCTCATCTGACTCAACCAATAAACACAACTACTTCCCTTCATTTGAGATGACATTGCTTGACATCTGTACAGCCACAAACTATGATGAATAAAATATGACAATACATCCAAGAATACTCTAATGCATGCTGAGTAAAAAAAAAAAAAGAAGGGAAAGCAGGATCCATCACCAGCACCAGGAAAAAAGAGAAAAAGAGAAAGAAATCTGACCCAATAATTGTTTTAGTCAACAATGCCTTCCATGAAGGAAATGGATACATTTAGGTTTAACAGTCAGTGTAACAGTGCACCTAATAATTAGAACACAATTAATTCAAGATCTACGGAATATTAGGAATATTAAACAATATCACAAGAACATAGAAAGAAAGAAAGAAACATAGTAAATTCTAAAATGTTTTTCCACCAAGCCTACCCTTATACAGACCATCCAACAAACCAGCACTGAGCAAAACAGTTCCAAGTCAACCTTTATCCACACTTTTGTCCAGTCATTCTAATACTTGGGTTACCCAGCACTGCTAATCTGCCACATTAGATGAACCATAGAAAATTTCTGGCCATGTCTTACTACTGGTGGGATTAGACTCTTCCAGTGTATGTTCAAAACCCAATGATTTACATGAGTTCCTTGGACCCTGCCTAGTCCAGTTCCAATAGTCTTCTTACTGCTTCTTATTAGAATCATGATGACTGGAATTAAACCCATCTTTAACAGCACCTGACCTAACAACTGAGACTGCTTCATTTGCAGACTCATTGATGTCCTAGGGGGAGTACAACATTCTGCAAAAGTGGATCAGAACACCCCTTTACAATATTAACTAAGCCCTTGCGTTGTTTAGCTTTAATAAATGCAGTGGGTTTAGCTGGTGCAAAATGACATTTTCTCTTCTTACAACGCAATTCTCATGGCATCTCCTTATCCATCTAGTGTCCACCCCTTTTCTTCTCATCTGCATGCTTAAGTTGACTTTGCATCCCAGTTATGAACTCTTTGGCTTCATGGCATGATCGCACAAGCATTTTATGCCCCCCCTTCTCAGCCAGTAGTAGGGCCGGAAATCATAATGAAGCCTTATCCCAGCTCCACCATTGCTTTGTTCAGTGGCACCATTGATTGATGCAGATTGAATAATTTCTGTGAGTAGTCTGCTAGAGGATACAGGGCATATTTACTCCAATGCATCCAATTATTTCTTCTATAAACTGTACTAGCCAGTCATGAGTTCTTGCAGAAAGCATTGCGACTAGTACCTGTCTACCCAATAATTGAGATTTAACTAGAAAGCCAACTTTGTGTATCCGCTCAACATCGTAGTTTAAATAATCAGGAGGTTGAACAGTTTTTTTAAGTAAGTGTTCAAAAAAGACCTAACAGAATGAGGACAACAAGAAGTGGCCAGATCTTCAGATTCCTGCATTTTGACACTTCCCATATCGACACACTTGGCTACTCAAAGGGCAGAAAACAGCAATAACAACTGGGTTGGAGTCTGAGGTAAGCAGGAGATGAACAATCAAGTGGCTCTCTACCTCGGGCTAGCCATACCCTACTCCAACCTCTATTACTAACAGTTAAAATAGACATGGGCTTGTTTTCTACAATTCCTTTACAGTACAAAGGTAAGAGTAGAGTATTCGAGAGATTGAACAGAACACCTGAATAAATTTGCTCGCATCTGTACGTGTTACTATTCTGTCTATTTATATGATTGTATTGTGCACCTTAGCTGTAAAAATGCACCTGAATGTTCTTGAACAAAAGGTTACATTATTTATACAGGAATATGAAGCCAAAGAGACATTAATAGGGACATCCTAGTTCTCATTTAACATTTTCATGTTGGGTGAATGCAGATATGATAGAGAATGAAAAAAGAAATGTTTAGTCAAAGAACATTCTAGGAACTGTGCAGGAGCCTCTGCCACCAGAATGCAAGACTTTACTAAATGGTATTATTATTTTTATTGCTTCATTTAACAGAGCCATTGCATCATGCACTGTACAGGAGAGTCCGATACTAGAATGTTCTCTCTCACAAAGTTCTGGGTGAGATAAATCATGGGGTCTATATTAGAACATCGAAATATTACTACTTCGAATGTTCTAATATCGAACCCTTTGCATCGAATGCTGAAAATAGCGAAGCTGCAGAATATTGAATACTTTCCTAGGGAAAGTATTCAATGGGCTGTTTATGCAGCTTCGCTATTTCCTCGACTGTGGAGCGAAGGTTACGGACCAGGTTAAGCTAAGTGTGCGAACAAAGGTGAGTGTGCGACAGGGACCTTAGGGTTAGGGAAAGGGAAAGGTGACTGTACGATAGGGACCTTAGGCTTAGGGAGTGGGAAAGGTGAGTGTGCGATAGGGACTTTAGGGTTAGGGAGTGAGCAAGGTGAGTGTGCGATAGGGACTTTAGGGTTAGGGAGTGGGTAAGGTGAGTGTGCGATAGGGACGTTAGGGTTAGGGAGCAGGTAAGGTGAGTGTGCTGTAGTTACAGACCTTAGGGTTAGGGTTGGGTTAAGGTAAGTAGATAGCTAGTAGTGTATGTATGGTTTAGTGTAGGGTTTTGTGAAGTATATGTGTGTGGATTATGTATTTTGATGTGCTTGAGTTGTGTTGTGTGTATGTTTGTTGGAACAGCAAATTTTTTCCTTGGAAAAAAAATTTGCTGTTCTGAGTGTTCGATGTTCTGGTGTTTTGAGTGAAATGGTTCGATATTAGAACATTCGATGTAGTAATACTTGGATGTTCTGATATAGACCCAAATCATGCATTAACTTTTCTGCATACTGCATATCCTACCTCCTTTTATGAATAATGTTTCATTTCAACCAAAAAAATGTGAAAATTATACTAGTGCCCACTGATGGAAGAAAGAAATTGTATTTGACACTTAGACAATCTGGTGGTCATAGAACAGCAGGCGCACATTTTCCATAACTTTAAAATAAATAAATACCTACCTAAATTTCCCATAACTTCTGCTATATATTATTTTGCTATATTTTATATTTAAGCATTGAGTATGACAGATTTTTTTAAAAACAGAAGAACATTATAGCAGCAAGGTAATGACTGAGATGGGGTTTGTTTGTGACATCATTTTTGTAGGCGTTTTAGTATTATCTGAAATAAAGTTTATGTGAACCCACTTGATCTATCAAAACAAAACAAATTTAAATGCTAATAACAGACAAAAACTGACATCTTCTTATTTTGGCTTTTCCCGGTTAGGGGTCGCCAGAGCGGATCACTGTCTGCTCATGATTGGCAGTGGAGTTTTACAGTGTCGGGTTGCCAACCTGGCGCCCAACCGTCCACAGAAGGCACACACATGAATGCACTCATGCCTGGGCCAATTTTGAGTGTCCAATCCACCTACAGCATGTCTTTGAGATGTGGGAGGAAACCGGAGCACCCGGAGAAAACCCACATGACCACAGGGAGGACATGCAGACTCTGCACAGAAGGCACCCCAGCCGAGAATCGAACCGGAGAACCTCTTTCTGTGAGGCAACGTATTAAAATAGACATGGTAACATTAATACAATGATAATCTTTTGGAATTGCGTATTTATAGAGGCCAAAAACACTGTAATATAACAAGTTTAAATACATAGCTGCAACTGGATAACTAATTGTGATATATTAATAATAAATATCTCATTAAACTTCATAAAGCATCTTAGTATGAGAACGCATTTCACTCATTCACACCTATACCATGGCATTCTGATGTTTAATGCTACTCACTTGCAGTTCTAATTGTATGGGCTACCTTGTTCCATCCATTCCTACAGTACTTGAAAAGCAGACCACATAAGCTACTATTGTTTTACTGTAACTTAATCATGGTATTCAGTCTGTTGTGTTCAGTGCTGTGATTAAGCAGTTTAAATTTAAAAAAAATAATATTAACTGAACAAATAAGAGAAAATATGCTTTACCTGTTCAGTTTAATTTAATTTTTCTTTTTACTGTTAGCTTTGAGCAATTATTGTCCAGCTTGCCAGCAGTCAGGAATGTGGCCTTAACTGACTGATGGCAGGCATGAATAAGTCAATATTATTATTCTCGTTTAATCCATAACTCTTAGTAGAATCATAATATAGTTTTGCCATTTTAAATCGCATTGTAAATAATTGTTATATCCTTTACATAAACTGTCTACTGTTATGACCTGAAATGCTTGAAAGTTTAAAACATCTATATGCATGCACTCGGTGTAATGCCTGCCTGAAACATTTTCACCTTTTCTTTTTTTTTCAATTGTCAGTATATACTTATATATTCTTGTATGAAACATTCTCTCAGTTTTGCTTATATAAAATGATTCATGGACAAGTTTTTGTATTTATCAAGTTCAAAGTTTCATAATTAGCAAACCACTTACAAAAATCCCTAACATCAAATATTTACACGAAAAGAACATTACAGTTTCATATATATACTTACATACTGAGCAACTACCACATGTGAGAGTACCAGTTCGGTACACACTTGTATCCTTACGCAGTAATTTTGAATGATTACGTGTCTTTAAAGTGCATGGCCTCATATGAGAAAACATCAGATTGCTCCTCAGATTTTCACCTAGTAACTATTGTTGCATGCAGTATCCCAGTTATGCTTAAGAACATATTCAGCAGAATCACCAAAACCAAGTGGGAAAAAAGTGCCCGAAATCAAAAGAAAATCAATAATCCAACAAAGGCACTCTGGAGGGACAATCCATAATTGTTTAAAATATATAACTTTAATAAGCAGACATCGAACACTAAAAACAAAATAACAGCACTGTTGAAACATATGCATTAGATCAGTTAGCTATAATAATCGTGCTGACCATGTGGACAGTTAGCATTCTGTGTATTAAATATATTATATTTTGGACAGACCTGTCTAGTGTTTTCAGCAAAGTTAGGACTGATGCCACTTTCATTTACTTTATCTAGTACTGTATTCAGAATAGTTTTCATGAAACAATGTTTTAGTAGTCTAACTTGAAGTATTCTTTATAATCTGGCTAAACTTTGTATGGAATATTCTCTATCAGATGTCTAGGGTGGCAGTGATTAAAAACAAAATGTTATTTAGATCTGTAGATTTACGATATACACATTTCCTTTATAAGTCTCAACATCTAAGTGGCTTATCTCATTTCAATAGCTATATAACTAAATTTATAATGACAATAGTTATAACTTGGGTAAATTATACTGTAAGTCCATATATGTAAATAAAGATTATAAGCATGACTTTAGATGATATGTGTCAGGCATATGCTGCTTGAGTTTCTGCAGTGAAGAAGTAAAGAGATATTAACACTTGTTATTTCCTATTAAACAAAATGTCTACTTGTTCTTCTGAAGGAGTCCTATACATGATGTAGTGGCAATGTAAAATGTGTATATTAGTGAAACTAAAAGAGCGAGCAGGAGAAGCGTATTTGAACATTTGACCACTGTTAATTATGCTACAAGTAATCCCATTACTAAACATTGAATGGATACATGGCTTCTGTTATGAGTAGACAAAAGCAAATACTTTGAGGATCAGAATTCCCCATACTGCATTTGGCAAAAAGTTCTTGCCAAAACACTTTGTGTTTGAGAAGTGGACAAGCGCCCCTATATACCCCCTGATGTGGAGGGCAGGCCACCCACACCCCCTAAACTTATATACATCAATTCCACAATTGCACCAACTTGAAGGAATCACTTTGGGCACAACTTGGCTACAGTGATTTTTTGTGGAGGAACTCCTATTGTCAGTGAGTAGAAACTCAGGCATTTGAAGCTTGAGAGCTCAAGCTTTGCCACCAGTGGGTTATCTGCATGCAGGACATAGAGCACGAGAGTTCAGGTTTTGCCACCAGTGGGTCATCTGAATGCAGGACATAGAATATTTGATACTGGGGTCATGGGTCATAGTTTAGGCTAGTGCCCTAAAACTAATATAAATGCTACAAAATAGTGGTTGTTTTATAAGGAAACCCAGAGTATAGAATACATCAACCAAAACAGCTAAATGTGGAAATAAACTGGCAAATGTTTCTTTAAACACTACTGATAAAGAATATATTCTGATTAGTAGGGAAGCATACTGTTGAGAAGTTATTGTGGCTACTTGTATTATGAATGGGTTCTATTTCATCCTCTTTAAGGCATACAGCTGTAGTGCCTGAGATTATTGTGGATTTTTAATGGTTGACTAAAAGCCCTGCTTTATTCTCAAATCACGCAAGCATGCTATATGCTATAATATTGTCTTAAACTCACTGTGGTTTATTCCATTTTCATGTTAATCACGGTTTCTTCTTCTACGTTATAATGTAATCCATGCCCAGACATGGTACGTCAATCAAGGAGACAGAGAAGCACTAGTACAAGGCTACTTCCTAAAATATAACGTAGTGTGTTGTGTGTGTTTGTGTGTGTGTGTTTGTGTGTGTGTGTGTGTGTGTGTGTGTGTGTGTGTGTGTGTGTGTGTGTGTGTGTGTGTGTGTGAAATGATTCCTATACATAGATTGCTACATATACCTAGATGAAAGTTTTACAATTCGCAAATATCTATTTGCATGCTTCAATGGATCAAACTAGTTTGGTTATTGAGAATCGGGGCTACCACATTAATATATTTATTAACTTTAGCTCTTGCATATGTGGCTAACAAAAGGCTTTTATTCAGCTAAGGAATAATATCCTTGATGGAGGAAATGGATGTCTTTATTGATGTGCGAAGTGATCTTTATGGTCCTATAAAACAATGAACAAAAGCAATAATTTTCTGTAAAACTTCAAGGCCAAAATTATACAAGCTTAAGCAACAAAGGAACTCTGTGCGTAAATGTTGCAGCATTCAGACAAGTCCTGAACATTTTTACTTCTACTGAGATGCCCATGTATGCAGTCAACTATTTATGCAAGACATTCTGTAGCAGTGACCTTTTAAGCCTTGCCTTAAACAGGAATTTCACCTGCAACATGTTTATATCAAACTTAATACCTGTTGCTAAATAAGCAGCAAAATTCAGTCCTCATCCGAAACTGATTCTTCAGTACCAAGCATCACTATGCATGCTGTACTTCTGCTGCATGAAATCAAAGCATTGTTCTGCCTGGTAACGACTGACTGGCTGCTTTAGTTTGAGTTCCATTAGTTTGTACTCTAACCTTCAGCATGGGAAAATGTGAGGGCAGCTGGGCAGGGACAGTTTTCCTGAATTTAAAATCTCTAATGCAAAGGTGTCCGTAAAACTTTCATCAAAAGTGCTCTGCCTGAACACTTCATTCCTGCTATATTTATAATATACATGTAAGGATGGGGGGTTTGCACCCTTCCATTATGTGTATCTGTGCTCTTCACCCAGCGACTCTTATACAGACTAACTCTGAGGTTACACTATCATTCACATAGGTGACATTTGAGCCCCTTACATTTTTGATAGTGACCTTTCCCAAATCCTATCCAGCTGAAGTTGCAAGCTCAGGGAAAATAGGCTGCAGAAGGACTCACTCACCTACTAGCCTCAGTGACCAGCCTCTGAAAGAAAACTAAGGGATGAGTCCATTTCTGACATCATGATAACGTGGATTCAGATAGATTTCAATGTGTAAACAACAGGACACAAAGCTTACTGTCTATATTTAATTGATGAAATGCTGCAAGTATTCACATCGGAACAATAATGAAATGCAGCTCACATACATGCTTTTATTTATCCTATTCTTATAGTCAGACCTTGAAAAATAAAATTATCCTCTGAAAAGCATTTTCCTAGCTTTTGTAAATCCACAACAATTGTCCACCTATACCTCTCAGCTGTGCCTGCTTTTCAGGGTCATCCCTGATTCTAGCTCAGTACTTTGACCCTGCTCCTCTTAAAATATGTAATTTTTCAGGAAAAGGTGGTGGTTTACAGTCAACAAATAATGACAATCCTTAGTCCCAGAGTTATTTTCCTTCAGCAAATAAATTTCAACTAAATTCATATTATTGTATCTACTTTTTAAGATCGCTATTACTAATTTGTAGAAACTCTTCCCGATTTGAGACCGCTGTCCCTAATTATTTTTGTTTCTGTCTCCATTTCTGGAGATAAGAAGTTGAGAGCTAAATTTCCAGCCTATCCAACAGCTTTCTTTAAAAGTACAGAGACTTTAGCTGCCCAAAGAGTATGTCTGGGTGTGCTCTGATGAATGAATTTGGACTCTCGCAAATTATTCACATGACTGGTTTTCCCTGAGAGCAATTTTCAGTTAATTTAAATGAGGCACTGTCTTTTCCAAGTCACTTATTAAACATTATGTACATTCTTTTACTGTCAGCACAAGACTCATTTTTTTCTGGACATAAGCATGAAACAAGACAGAATTTAATTGCATGCTCCTCTTCCTATGCCAGTAGAGGCATAACAAATAATGAAGAAACTACAACTTAGGGAATTTAGGGTGTATGAAGTTGATAATTAATGCAGGGTTTGCCCCATTAACTTAAATTTCTGAAACAACATGTTGGTATAATTTATTCAGTAGATATATTCCCCAGAACACTATTACTATAACAGCTCTTAAAATCATTTCTTCACTAATGTCAGAATATAATCTGAAAATCAAGGATAAAGCCATGAATTATAGAGACTGCACAAATAATAAACAATGTTTACGAACAATTATGCGTTGTGTGAACTATTGGCCTCCTTAATATATTATTTTTTTCTAGATTATAACTACCACTGTCAGATAATTAAAAACGATGAGTGTTGCCTAGAACATACTTGTGAATGCTGTCTGACAGTGCTGTACACCATCTAAGCACCCAAATAAACTGGGTCTGAGTCAGGTTACAAGGAAAGATTGTGGTGTAGATACCCTCAGTTACAACAAATCATGTGTGCTTTTGTGTCATGCAGTGAGAAGAATGCTTTTTTATGTAAAATTCTTCATATGCGTCTTTTTTTGCCAGATAGAGGGATTAATGCATTGGATATAGCACTGAAAATGATAAAAAGACGACTTGTGAACGTTGATATATGATTACAGGGATTACCATTAAAACATTCCTCAGCATTACAAAAAGATTTTACATGCTCAGATATACTATTTTTGTAAGCTATATTTCTTTAAAGAATGATGTCTCCAAGATTAAATTTATATTTTTTTAATCAAAAATGGACTTTTATATCAAAATCATTTAAAACAGTTATGGTCTTTCTTATATTTTTCATTTTATCCTTTTTGCAACAAATCTTTTTGAATAGTATACATACAGGTAATATATAAAACATTATATATATATATATATATATATATATATATATATATATATATATATATATGTATATAATATACTGCATATTTATATATCTTGTATATTGGATATGCATATTATTTTCCATATTGGGGGGGGTGGGGTCTGAATGAAGAGATGAACAGTCAGCAAGCAAAGGAGAGTAGTAGTGCTGAAATTGAATTCAACCTCAAGTCTTGCTGAGCACCTTCACAAGGTGGACCCTGTTTTCTACAAAATCTCACCAAGGTGACACTGATATATAGTTTGTATTTCTATAGCATATATCATGGACAGAACTAGGTCAAAAATTAAAAAAGACATCTGGGTGCACAAGATCCAGGATAAAAAAATGTCCAATCCTGGTAGGTGAACTGGTGCCAGGACTGGAAAAAATGACAGGGTAGAATACTCAATATATGGAAAAATTCCTACATTGGGGCCAGGCCCAGGGGTAGGATGGCCTCCTGTTGTAAAAGGAAGTAGCAGGCCACAAAAATCACAAAAACTGATAGGCCAAAGAAGAGCCATAAAGACGATAGAGTGGACTATTGAGGCTAAACAAGGAGAAGGTTACTGTCAGGTGCCTGTCTGGTGCCAGGATCCGCCACATAACCCACGCACTCAGGTCACTCCACAACAAGTACAAATATGACTCTGTCATTGTCCATGTTGGTGTGAATGATCTGAGATGCACTTCCCTGGACTACATGAAAAGAGACCTGGAAGAGCTCTTCAATCTTGTAGCCTAGGTAGGTATAACCCTAGCCCCGAGTGGCATTCTGCCATCACCCAGAATGATACCGCAGTACAAGGACAAAATGATTGACTTCAACAATTGGCTAAGCTTCTGGTGTCATTCTAAGGAGATTCAGTATTTGTCTGCTTGGGATGACATGGTCGACAGACCACGATGCTTTGACACAGATGGCCTGCACCTGTCGCCCCTGGGATTCCAGATACTGGCTAAGGCTCTTGCTGCCCCTATAGTGCCTTTTTTAGGAAAGGTTCAAATAAATTCACCACTGTAACAGGAACAGGCAAGCAAAAACTGAGGGTAATGCTACTCAATGCTAGAAGTCTAAATCTCAAAATGCACTCACTCGACGCACTCTTTAAAATGGAGAACATCAATATCTGTGCAGTGACTGAGACCTGGTTCAAGGCTCCAGAGAGCACCCCTACACTACCAGGCCATAACTCATACCACACTTTTTGGCTATGTAACCTGGACTGAAACACCAAAGGCAGAGGTGTGTCCATATTCATTAAGGATATCCACACCTCCAGCCTAGTTGTTCAGCATAATGCATCTGAGGTTATCCAAGTGCAACTAACTCTGGGCAAAACTGCAATCCAAATTATAGCTTGCTACAGATCCCCCACCATGCCCCAGGATTCCCACTCCTCTTTTCTTGATGTACTGGAAAATATTAGGTTCAACTAAGCACCCTAATAATGGGCGACTTCAACTACCCCACCATTAACTGAGAAAACTACTCATGTACCAACTCCTTAGCTCAACGCTTTCTGGAATTCATAAACTCCAATGCCCTAGATCAACTTATCCCCACCCCCACCAGGGGTAACAATATCCTAGACCTAGTCATTACCAACATGAGTGACCGGTGTTCCACATCTGAAGTCAACTCCTCGTTGGTCTGATCCAACCATAAGCTAATCACCCTTGATATTCACATCCCACCCCCTATTAAGGAAACCACGGTAAAAAATTTCACCAAAGCCAACTTCATGCTTCTTAAGACAGAAGTGGTTAACTTCATGACACCCATGCAGATGGACAATACAGTTATAACTGTTGAATCCTACACAAATGCACTCTATAAGCACTTACACGAGTGCATGGATTGTGCTATCCCAAACAGAACCAAGATGCTATCCTCCAAAAAAAGGAAGCCAATCTGGTGGTCCCCTGCCATAAACAAACTGTACAACAGAAGGAAGAAACTGTTGCAAAAGAGAGTAAAATCCCATGAGTGGAGGAGCTCCCTGGTCAGCCTCAGTAAGAAGCTGAGATCCCTTATAAGATCCTCCAAAGCTAGCTACAAAAACAAAATTGCCACTAATTCTAAGGACAACCACAAAGCATTCTATAGCTATGTCAAGAATCTCCATGGCAACACTCAGATCTGCTCTGAGTTACAGCACAACAGCATGAAAATTATGGAACCAACTGATATTGCCAACATCCTGGCAGATAGGTTCAGTGCTAACTTTACCCCCCCCCACCCCCTAAAGGGCCCATATCTATACAGGAAGAATGCAGAGTCCCTGTAATTACAACTACGCACCATGTTTATTCTCCCCGGGCCTCCACTAAAAATGGACATGCATCCAGTTGGACTATCCCGGTCAACAAATGTAAAATAAATAAATAAAAATAAATAAAAGCTGCACTCTCTAAAGCCAAAAACACAGCATCCATGGGACTGGACAACATCTTAGGCTGTGTTTTACACAAACTTCAGAATGAACTGGCTCCCCACTTAAGCACCATGTTCAATAATAGCCTCACATCAGGTTTTGTGCCCACTGAATGGTGCACAGCAACAGTTATCCCACTCCACAAAGGGGGAGCCACCACTGATCCCGGGAACTATCGACCTATTATCCTGACGAGCCTGGTCTGCAAGGCCATGGAACGTATCATCATGGAACTCATAAACAAAGACATTGGTAACCTCCAAACTCTGGATCCCACCCAGTTCAAGTTTGTGAAAGGCAGATCATGCCTCCTGAACCTGATTGACTTCTTTGAGGCAGTCACAAAAGCCGTAGATGAGGGTAAGGTGATTCACACAGCCTATCGTGACCTCGCCAAGGCGTTCGACACCATCCCACATTCTGGAATTATAGCTAAACTAACTAAACTAGGTATAAATCCCTATGTCACAAGATGGGTTGCCAACTGGCTCACTGACAGAACCCACACTGTAAATGTTGCAGACTCCAAATTTGACCTCAAAGCAGTGACAAGTAGAGTACCACAGGGTTCCAGCCTGGGACCTCTCCTGTTTGGTATCTACTTCTCTGAAGTACAGACTAATACAAAAGACCTCTGTCTAATGAAGTTTGCAGATGACTGCAAACTAGGAGCCATAGTCAAGTCCCCAAATGATGTGGACATCCTACAGAAGGGCCTCGCTGAGACAGATGCCTGGTGTCAGAGCCATGGCCTCAAGCTCAATGTCAAAAAGTGCAGTGTCATCCCCTTTGGTAAAAACTCTGTACCCATGAACTACCACATAGGCAGCAATCTACTTAACACTGAATGTGTGATAAGATGCCTTGGAACCCAGGTGGACAGTAGTCTCTCCTTTGATAGTCCCATCACCGCAATCATCAGGAAATACTTCTACATGGCACACCTCATCATAAAAGGGTTCTCATCCAGGAAAAAAGAAGTCATTGTTCCCCTCTACTTGACACTTATTAGTCCCATTATAGAGTACAAAGCCCCTTTTGGAATGTACCTCACAAGACATCTGCAGCAGCTGGAAAGGCCACAGAATTACCTCACAAAGAGGATAACTGGCCTCAAACAAATGCCCTACACTGACCACCTCAAAAAACTCCAGCTTTACTCCGTAGCATATCACCTACTCCGAGGTGATCTCTGCCTAACATATAAAGCTATGTCAACCCCAGAGCTGTTGGACATGCTACACCTAAAGAAATCCCAATCCCTCAGAGTTGCACACTCTAGGGACCTAAACCTTGTCACCACAATAAACAGGACATGCTGGAGGGATAGATTCCTGTCCCAGAGACTTCCCAAACTCTGGAACAGGCTACCCATCTATGTCAAGCAAAGTTCTTCATTATCACTCTTCAAGAAAAATCTTTGATGAGTGGATGGGAAATAGGAAATACACCCCGGGGATCACTTCTGTGTCTCTGCTTGACAGTGGCACAGGAAAATAACTTTCTTGGGTGGCATAAGTCAGGGAACCTTGTTGGCTAGGCTTATGTAGGCCCTTGGGCCAATAGCCTAGTACCTACCTATGAACCTATAAGAAATAAATTATTTATTGTTACTATGCATATAAAGCCCAGAATTTCTAGACACAAGATATGCAAAAAGGTTGAGAGAAATTAGAGGAAAGAAAAATACTTCCGCATGAAAAACTGTTAGAAGCTTCAAATAAAAATTTGTGGTCATTAATACAAGTTTTTGAAAAACAGTATATAGACCAAGAAACTTTGATCTGCTTGGAAAAAGAAGCATCTGAGGATGTGTGAAAATATAAACAACAAAACCTAGAAATTTTTGAAAAGTAAAAAAAAAGAAATATGGACATGGGAAAGAAAGAGACATTTGATATGGTGCAATATATATATGCAAAGGCGAAAGCTAAATTAATCAGTATAAAAAAGGCAGCCACAAAGATATTCGAGGAGAAATACAGGCAAAGGCATCCAGACATGGAAATTTTAACATAAAAAATAATATCACAAAGAGGGAATGTAAAAAAAAAAAAAGAATAATACATTTTGAAGAAATATCTATGAAGATCCTGTGGAACATAACAAAGAGGCTGAATGGATAGAAGAAGTTAAAGAAAGAAAAGTAAGTTTAAAGGTACAAGATATGAACTGGGATGAAGTAAAAGCCAAAGAGATTGAAATAAAGTTAGGAAAAGCCTCTAATTGGAAAACCCCATGCCCAGATGCAGTACCTAACTTGTGGCTAAAAGTATTAACATCTTTGCATGAAGATTTAGCCATGAGTAAGAACTATTTATATGGGCACCCTGAACAGACACCAACCTGGCTAACAACAGGAAAAACAATGCTCCTACTTGAGTGAACCTTCAAGCTACCCTAAGAATTATAGACCAATAACTTGCCTTCTGATGACATATATCACTATACGTGGGAATTGATGCTGACAGAGTTTATAGTCATTTAGAAGAAAACTCAATAATGGCAGTAGAATAAAAGGGCAATAAAAGAAAGTCACATGGAACTAAGGATCATTTGCTGTTAAAGTCATAGTGGCGAACTGTAAAAAAGGGCAGCATCTAAGTATGCCATGGATTGACTACACAAAAGCATTTGACAGTATCCCACATTCATGGATAAAAAGAGTGCTTAAAAATGTATGATACATCCTACACTGATCAACTATATTACAGTGGCTATGAAACAGTGGCAGACCAGTTTGCAATTGATCCATAATAAAGGACAAATTAGTATCCCAGGGATAAAAATTAAATTAAAAGGGGGATATTTTAAGGTGACTTTGTCACCACTGCTATTCTGCCTTGCCCTTAACCCATTAAGCTTTATAATTAACAGCTTAGGCCATGGCTATAATTTGGCTCCTAGAAAACAAAGTGTAAAGACTTCTCATCTTCTCTTTGTTGATGATTTAAAACTGTATAGCCCATCAGATGAGGAACTGAAAGCACAACTGCAAGTAGTCAAAACTTTTTCAGATGATATAAGAATGTCATTTGGTCCTGATAAATATGCAAAAACAACATTTAAAGCAGGAAAACTGCAGCACCAAGAAATTGTCAGTTTGAGTCAAGAATGGGATATAAAAGAACTTGAGCAAGAGGGAGTGTATAAATATTTGGGAATTTATGAAGGCTCAACAATAAAACATGAACAAATGCAAATAAAACTTAGTAAGGAATATTTTAGAAGACTTAAATTAATCCTGAAAACAGCACTGACATCTAGGAACAAAATCCAAGCTCTAAACCAATTTGCTCTTCCAGTCCTAACTTATAGTTTTGGAGTGATTGACTGGCCCCAAAACATGTTGGGTAGATTAGATGGGAAAATGCTTCATGCTCATCAAATGATTTATAAAAAGCAGTGCGTACCAAGATTATATATTCCCCATTCTGAAGGAAGGATGGGCCTCCTTGAAATTGATTACATGTATAGATCTGCAACTGTGGGACTCCCCACATAGCTGCTGACCTCACAAGACCCAAACGTAGTGAAAGCTTTGAAACATGAGAAGAATAAATCTAAGATGACATCTCTGCTTAATTTAGCAGAAGCATATCGGCGTTGAGCATAAATGGAAATCAAACCAGAAGTAGATAAAAAACAGGCAGCAAATGAATGTGCCAAAAAACAAAAGAAAGAATATAAGATGAAGGGATGAGAAGGCAATAAATGTGAAAAATGCATAAATATAGGTGCAAGTATAGAAAACTTCTGGAGGAACCTCACGTTGATCAGAAATAAAGGCAAGAATGGTTAAGGAGTGGCGAATTCAAACCAAGAGATGAAAAGGTTAATATTGGTGGTACAAGAAAGTGGGCTACGTACACATTGGTTTATAAAGTCCATTGAACATGTGGGAGAAACAGACAAATGAAGGTTTTGTAAAACAGAATTGGAAATCGTTGCACACCACATTGCTGGTTGCAACATAGTAATGGCAGAAGGACTGTATACTGAAAGGCATAAGAATGTGGCCAAACTGCTGCACTGGTGATTGTGCAAACATTGTGGTATTGAATTGGCTGAAAAACACTGGAAACATGAGCCACAAAGCATCCTAGAAAATGATGACATCTACATCATATGAGATCATCCATTACCAACAGTTCAAAAGATAGATGCTAGAAAATTGGATGTAGTGGTCCAAGAAAAAAAACAAAAGTAGCATTGATCATTGAAATCGCCACATCCAGTGACTACAGTGGCCTGTGCACAGAGATACACAAAGCCATAAAATATCAGGATTTGCAAGCAGAAACAAGAGCAATGTGGAAGAAAGGTACCCAGATAGTTCCAATAATAGTATGAGCAACGGGTCTTATAAAAGATTCTACAATCATATTCAGATATGCTACCAATACATGTAAATCCGTACAAATTACAGGAGTCGTCATTACTGGGCACATTGCGGGTGCTGCGAAGAGCACTTTTGGCTGACATCAAAGAGTGAAACAATACTAATTTCTTGAACTTTAATTGTACTTTCACTTAGGAATGGGATCCATTCCCATCATGGTATTAGAAACCCAAAAGATTTGGAGAAATTAAAAAGGGGAGGAGCATCTAATACAAGCTGTCAGTAATGTGAAACATGTTTCACCCTTAAAGGGTATGTTCTAGTTGTTTTTTTTAAATAGGTAATGGGGAGTGTGGACAAAGTCTCTGATAAGTGTGTGCTGGGGGAGAATATTTTTGTGCTATACAGGAAACTGATCTCCAATGACTGTGACTTATGAATTTATGAACCTTAATATTAGCACATTCCCTAACCATCCCATGCTCTGAATTTCATTATTACAAAAGCAAAATTTGCGCAACTGATGAAAGGCAGTGAAACTCTAACATTCAAACAAAGATACATTTACTGATCATTAAAGAAATAATATAGACAATCATTCTTTGTGGCTGTCCCTTCACTGAATGTCTATTTATGTATTTATTTGCTTATTTGTTTATCTAAGCATGGTATCTGGCGTAGTGGACTGACTCAATATAGATCCATTTCAGCCACGGCTTGAGAGTCACAACTGCCACATAACAATATATTACAATTGGTATATTACAAAAAGACATAGAGGACCTAATTTCATAGTAAATACAGTGTTTCTAAGTAATCCATTAACAACAAGTGTGTTTATATACATATGTACAATGCAAATGTTGTGAAATTCCTGAAGTAGGCAGTTTGCCAAGAAATACTTTTAAAATTTCAGTTTTCAGTATTCTTTACTTCTTGGTGAGAATGTGATATCAGAGTAAGAGAAGAAAGTGTATGTACAGTAGTAGTAACAAGTAGTGGATAGCATTGAAAAACTGAATAAAATATAGGAAAATGACATATAGTTTCAGGGAAAACTATAATGTAAGGGACAGAAGCAGCCAATGACATAATAAGTAGAAGCTTTATCTGTCTATACACTATTAACTGCACTTCATATATGTCGTCATACATATAGACATTCATATCAATATACATATATGTATACACGTGTGTGTGTGTGTGTAGGTAGGTAGGTAGATATTTAGAGCTTCTGAGTTCTCAGGACATCAGAACATGTATTAGAATTCCTCAGCAATAAGCACATTTTTGCAGTGAGGGAAGCTCCCTACACATATGTAAAAGTTCAACCTATCACATCCCCTTCACTTTGCCATTCCTGCTCTGAGTTAACTGCACCTTGGAGAAAGGACGGTCAAATATACATAATACAAAACCTGTCACGCTGTTTCCCTAGGATGCTGAGAAACTAGACCACCCACTAAACAACAATCAGCACTATGATCTTTTCCTCTGAAATGACCACTTGGATAGGAACCGCTAGAAAAAACTTCCCCTTCCAGAGCAAAACTTCTTTATGACTACTTTGGAAATAGAAGATGTTTACCTACATTTTCTAATTAAACCACCCTAAAGCACTTTCAGTGTTTTCAGGTATCAAGTTTGTATCTCTGTCACTTGAGTTATACTCATTCAGAGCAGTGTTCGCAGTGGCATTAGTTCCAGTATTTATCCACCTAAGGACTCTGTCTTTAAACACATTTCTCTGTCTACACAACTGTCAGATGGTGGCTATCTCCTTTGGCAAATTTCCATGCCAAACTGTCTTTTGGAAATGCCTAATTTAAGAAACTAGATACTACCTCTGACACACTCAAAAGGGCAATTATAGATTCTTTTCTTGGTACAAGAATAAATAAATGGCCACAAATATGAAGTGAATCTCTGTTATCTGCAGAGACAATTCACAGGTTCTCTGGATTGAAGGTAATATGCAGCCTACTAATAACAGAAAAACATGTGGAACCAGACCACAGATTTAACAGAGATTAGGATTCCTATTTTTCTTTTACTAAAAGCAGAACCCCTGCCCATTGGCTTACCATCACAATCCAACCAAGGAAATACTTTTTCTGTCTCAAATTCTCCGTTGATTTGGATACTTAAGGTTAAGCAAGGCAAGATAATTTCAGGGACACTTAGTCCAGGGTTATCAGTATTAGTAGAAATCAACTTCTTTATATCAGCATCAAAGAAATAAGGGAAATCTGCTCCTGTGGTGCACAGGAATCGCTCTCTAACTGTGACCCAGACTATCCATGTTTCAGTAGCGGCACAGGCATTCTGGATGGAGGAAGGCAATCCTGGCTGTCTGCTTGGGTGACACCTAGAGGGAGGACTGGGTGTAACACCCACAGAGCACAAGCCTACAGAGTTTCTGCTATCTAGGAGGTGGGAATCAGCTCATGGAAAGGTGAGGGGAGGGAAGGGAAGTGGAATCATTCAGGTCTCACCCTTTTCCAGGCGAATAAATAGGCTGCACAGGCCCTCCTGCTAGGGAATGAACTGGCCATATGATCATTGGGCTCTCACCAGGGTTTTAGTACCTGACTGTCTTCTCAGAGACAGGATGAAGTGGGCCAGTTGATCAAAAGGAGAAGAGCCATTAGGCAAGAACAGGAGGATCAGAAAAAAAGAAGAAATAAGGCAAATAGTCATTGCACTTGGAGTTTTTCAAACTTGTTTCAGTTTGGGAGCTCTTCATATCAAAATGGACATTAAAGCCTTCTTCCCACCTTGCTAATGCCTGCTAATCCTAACCCTAGAACTGTCCCTGCCCCTAATTCTAACCCTACACCTCACCTTAAATTTCTGACACTGATGACCTGTATGCTCTTATCTGCTACATGCTCTTTGGATCTATGTCCTTTCAGGTCTGTGATGGCTTACCTAGCAGTTGTTTGTGTTATATGAGATTATCACTATCTATCTTGGGAGTAGAGTATTTCCTTCTTATTTAAAGGATGTTGTTGTTACCACAGTCCTTAAAAAGCCTGGTTTGGATTTTGATGATCCCGATAGCTATATTACCATCTCAAATCTTCCTTTTATTGGCAAGATTCATGAGAAAGTGGTTTACATTCAGCTGGAGGCATATCTGAGTAGTCAGGGCATCCTTGACCTGTTCCAGTCAGGTTTTAGTGCTAGATACAGTAATAAGATGCTTCTTATTAGAGTTTTTAATGACCTACTATTTGTGAGAGATCAGCATTATTATTACTCACTTCTGGTTCGTCTTGATCTCTCATCATCAGTTGCTTGGTGCACTATTTTATACTGCTGGACTAACTGGAGCATTACTGTGGTATCTCTTGAATTACCCTATGGGTTTGATTCATAGAGGGCTGTTTCAGGAGTGAAGTCTTCCTCCTCTGACCCTTTAGTTTGTGGCATACCACAGGGCCCTATTTGTGGTCTTTACTTTTCACTACTTATTTGTTAAAGTTAGGTAATGTTACTCATTCGAGAAGTTTGTAATATCATTGCTGTTCTGATGACACTCAGCTCTACCCTCATTCATCAAGGATTTTGTGTCGGTCCTTACTTCCCTTTCACATAATCTGAAATATATCCATGACTGTAACAGGCTCAACAACTCCTAGACTGTTGTTTTGATGATTCATGCAACCTTGAGGTTCTATTCCCTTTTTGTTTTATCCTGTGGTATTTTATAGGAGGGTGACAAACCTACATTTGTGTCAAAGGTGCATGATCTTTTCATCGTATTTGATGACAGATTAACACACAGGGACAAGAGTTGAGCTCTGATCATATCCTATTACCACCCTTATCAAGAACCTCCCAAATGTGGTACATGTTATGATCTCCTCGCATTGTAGACAATTGCAATGTTTTGTATTTTGGCTTATCAGACTGAGTATACACAACTACAGATAGTATAAAACTCTGCAGCTCAGGGACTTACTGGGTCCACAAGATACCATCATATTATCCCAATTCTGCAGAATTTGCATTGCCTTCCTATAAGACAACAGATTATCTATAATATTCCTATTTTGTTTGGCACTTCATAATCTTGACCTACCTTACTTATCAGATGTTCTGCACAGTCAGTCCTGCACTTTGTTACTGCATGCAAGGCCTCCTGATCATTCCTTTCTATAATCTTGAGTCCCCAAGTTATCAGTCATTTAACTACCAAAGTCCTGTATTAGGGAATCTTCTTGGTTGGCTTTGGGAGTTCACTAACATATTAGCTAGATTTAAAAGAGAGATGAAAACATCTGTTTGGTTGGGCTTACAACTTACCGTTATTTCTTCTTGCTGTACAGTTTGTAGTATTCTTTTTTAAATTGTATGCATTATGTTTTGTTTCTCTTGTTAGTTTCTATGATGTGTATTATTTTTCTTGTTATTCACTGATTCATACAGTGCTTGGGTCAGGTACTTAAACTCGAACTTGAACTCAGCTTAGAAAAGATCTTTCTGTAGTGTAATCCTACCACTATTTGGACAAATTATGGCTGGAATTAGTGGTATTTATTTGTAACGGATTCCAGAAGGATACTGTTGTTTTCTCTTTGTGATCTCTTGTTTTTGATAGTTTACGTTTTCCAGTTGGTAAATGTTTCAAATACCGAGATCAATAACTTGCTGTTTCATTTTTCAGCATTTTGATAAATTACTATAGATTCATGCATTTAAATATAGGTGTGTGTGTGTGTGTGTGTGTGTGTGTGTGTGTGTGTGTGTGTGTGTGTGTGTGTGTGTTTGTGTGTGTGTGTGTATATATATATATATATATATATATATATATATATACATATACACACACACACACAAAAAATAAATCACAATTCAACAAAGCACAACTGACCGAAAAAACTTGATTGAAAACACAATTCATAGAATCACATTTGACTGAAAACTTTATTAAAACAAAAATAACTTAAACAGCTTGCTTTTTCAAGGGGCAAGCTCCCATGCACTCCAACTCCCTCTTACTTAAATATACTTATTGCAGAGTTGCACAGCAGTAGAGATGAGAGAAAAAATACACTCACTGAATCACTGCTTATGCACAAACACATTTCACAGAAAACTTCCTCCAAGCAAACATATCTGAAAACTGTTTTTGTTGGGTGCAAGCCACCCTACAGCCTCCACACCCCATACTTAATTATACTAACTCCATGACTGCTCAAATGTTGAGAAACGTGAAAAAAGCACACAGTAAACCACTGCGTTTTACTTTACAATTTTCAGTCAATCATAATCCAGTCAAACGAGTTTTCAGTGAAATGCATTTTCTGCCAGATTTGTCTGGTCGGTTGAGATTCAGTGAAAAATTATTCAATCAGCACTGATGCTAATACACATATCTATCTATTTATTTATTTCTCTATCTATGTATGTGTATATAGGTATATGTAAGCTGACCACAAAATATATAAATGAAGCACCTGAAGCCACGAACTGCTCGAACACAACTTTATTACTTCCAAAAATATAAAAATAACAATAAGCAGCGATAAACGCTTAACTTGTTCACAGCGTTTTTCATTATCAATGTAACTTCCTCAGCAACAGATTTACAATTAATACAACCCCTTATTATATAGGGACTTGCCTCCTTAATTAACCAGTCTCTTTACACATTAGCATTAACAGGATTATTTGTTGAACAATATTGCAGCATAGGCATAAAGATTAAAATACTTCCCTAAAACCTTAAAAACTATTCACTAAATAAGTATTCAAAAACCTTATTTATATTAGAATAAATTATTTCTATAAATTTGAAATACCATTTAAATATGTAAACAATTAAAAAAATAAATAAATACAATTTATATACAATTATGTGACTAGATCAACTAAATAGCACCATCTAGTGACAAACTAAAAAATACACATCCCTTTTGAAACTTTCTGATAAAAGTTGATAGATCTTATTGAACTGATTTAATATTCATAAACTACTCTAATGTATAAAAATTTTTTATATATATAAAAAGTATATAACAAGATTAATACATAATAAAAATATATGCAAATATGAACCTTTCATAATCTAGCAGCTCTTAATTTTAATACATGTACCATGGATACATGTTCATTGATCCCTGGCTTTCTGCAAGCTTCTAGAACCAGTTGCCAATAAAGTTCCCTCACTTCTATCCTATTCTCCCGATCACCTCCTCTAATATCTTGTGGGATAACTTCTAAAACAAAAAAATATAAAAGAAGCTTCCTTACAAACCGTACTATGTTTATAAAGGGCATTGTTAGAATCTTTTTTACTAATCTCATAAATATGTTCATATATTCTTCTTTTAAAAGCCCTTTCGGTTTTACCCACATAAAAGGATGTGCATTTTTTGCATTCCGCCAGGTATACTATTCCCTTTGTGTCACAGCATGAGTTTTACTAATAAATAATCTATCTCTAGCCATTAAATAGTGGCTTTCCTTGTTTATTACATATTTGCACTGTGTGCATCTGCCACATTTAAAAGTACCCTTTTTCTTAAAACCTGTTTCTTCATATCCTGCCTTATTTTCTAACATATTTTTGATATTTCTATCTTTTCTATAACTAAAAACAATAGGTTGTTTAAAAATTGTAGTAAGGTCTGAAAATTCTGAAAACATTTAATAGTTTTTGTTAATAATCTGCCTTATTAACCCAGATTCACGGTTGAAATTCATAATAAAAGCACTATTATCACCTTTGTTATTATTATTAAACGTCCCTTTATCCTTTTCTGCCATATTTCTCACATTCCTCTGTACACCTATCCCTAGCAGTGGACAAAAGCTATCAGCCCGCCCTTCCTTTACTTCTTCCATAACTTCATCAATCAAGATTTCTGGATAATTCCTATCTAAAAACATTTCTTTCAACTTCATACATTCCTCCTCAAACACCTTCTGGACTGTAGTCATTCTTGATATTCTTATATACTGTCCTTTAACTAGGTTCCTCTTTTGTTTAAAGCGATGAGCGCTGGTAAAATTTAAATAAGAATTGGAGAATGTCTCCTTCCTAAAAATTTTTGACTCAAATTTATTATCTTGGTAATTTTTATATATTGTAGTATCCAAGTATTCCAACTTGTCCTTATTAGTTTTATATGTAAATTTGAGAAAGTTAGTTGTATTGTTAATAAATTCTATAAATTCTTCCAATTTTTCATCTTTCAGCCAGTATATGCATGAGCTTAACACTATCTAACCCCACTTGCGCTTATTCAACATCCACAGGTTATGAACTCGAAGCTGTCTTGTGCTGATGCCATTAAACATTCTTAACTAAACCCTCCCAGGACTTCAAAGACTGGGCATCAGCCTAAACCCTCAGATTTACTTCATGTACACAGCTCATATCCAACCTACAGTTCACTCTGACACAAAAAGAAAAGCAGACACTTACAGTGGTCACACAACTAACATGCAGAAGTCCTTAAGGCTGCAAAACAAAATTAGTTCAGCTGGCAATATCCTGCTTATAGACGACTCCATAGTTAGACACACAGATGTTCTATTCACCAAGCTGAGCAAAGACAGTGTAATAGTTAGTTACCTCTCAGGTGCCATTGCATGGAACATCACTAAAGCACTCAAGTCCTTTAACCAGAGATACAAGTGTCCTGATCATTGCACACTTGGGACTGAATGACTTGAAACACACTTCCCTGGATCATATGACAAGAGATTGCTGGAGCTCTCATAATATGCATCTAGAAAGGAACTGAAACTAGTATTGAGCAGTGGCTGACCATTGCCAAGAACGATGCTGCAATGCAAACAAAATAATCACTTTAATTACTGGCTTAACTACTGGTGATTTTTAGGTGGATCCAATATGCATCACCCTGGGATGAGAAGGTTGATAACCTCAGCTGCTTTCCTAGGGATAGTATGCAACTCTCTCTCTTTGCGGCTTCCACATACTGGCTATGACTTTTTCTTCCCCATAGTGCCTATTTTAGGCAAAGTCAGTCTCTCCAAATTGCCCACACAGCCAACCACAATCAAAATCACATAAAAGTAATGCTAGAAGCTTAACAAAAAGTTGTACTAATTACAGGCATTCCTACCCCTTGAAAATATTGCTATGTACATAGTTAGTGAAATGTGGTTTCAGAAGAGCTAAAGCACCACTGCAGTGCCTGGCCCTCACTGTCCTATTTGGATGCAGGACATCATTATTCTTTTAAGAAAGCTTGACTAGGCTTAGAAAGACCCCTGAGATTGTTAGCCTAGTAACGGTCTATGAATATGCGCATGTATATTAAGTAAGATTGGGAAGGAGGAGACTGGTTTGCAAAACCTAATGGATGAAGCTGCATAAATGCTTTTATTAAAAGTCCATTAAGGAGTCAGAATGAAGGCACATTTTCTGTAGGGCAATCTGAAAAGTGGAAATAATGACAACAGCCATCTGCAAAGGAAGAACCTTTCAATAGTGAATGGTTTAAGTTATTGGACCCAGTAAAGCAGGCATATCCAGCAGAACAGAAAGGACAAAGTCATTTTAGATATGCATACCATGGCAAGAATTTAGAGCTAGCCTGAACTTCAGCCAGTATCTGTTCTATTTTTATCTGTTAAAGTGTGAGCTCTAATGTCAGACTTATCTTGCCAGCCTCAGAGATCTGTGAAGTTTTTTTTTTCTAGATAGTTGACATTAGTGTATGAACACTATTTTTCATCCTTAGATATCAAAGGGACAAGAAAAAGACCCCCCTGGTCTTTCTCCTAGCCTCTGAATGTGGGAAAAACAGGATGTCTTCTAGTTGAACTTACTAAAACATTCTTCATAAGATCCACAAAACAAGCAATGCTGACTCAGTAAAACAAGAAACAAACCAACAAGGCAATAGGCAAGCAAAATCCGAAGCATACAAGTTTAATAGAATGATCAGCACTTTTGCTTGAAAATGAAGCTTTCTCAGATCAATGAACAACAATAAAAACATTGCTTTGTCATAAAAGTTAACAAATAAAAAATCAACATCCAATCACATAATATAATTGTGCAAGTCGTAGTCTCGTATATTTAGCAGTATGTGAGTTGTGTGGCTTATTTTATGTTGAGATGACAGAGCGAACTCTGAGAGAGAGTATATGAACATATTTACTCAATCTGGAGGTGTGATGACAGGAGTGCATTAGCAAAACATGTAATGTTATGTGGAGCTGATCATTAAAGTTCTACAGCAAATTCCTGAGGTCTGGAGACTTGGTAATGTACATAACAAAATGGAGCAAGTGGAGCTTAAATGGATAATATTGTTTAAGGCTGATGCAGGCAAGGGTTTGAATGACTTTGTCTCAATACGACTGCATTTTTAATCATGTGGATTATTTAGACAATTGTTTTATTATATCATGTTGTGAAGGGTGCCAGCCCAGTCAGCTAGAATTTTGTAAATACTTCTATGTCATTTGTGAATAATAATATGATTTGTATGCTTGGGTGGCTGCAGTGATGCAGCAGTTAGCGTTGCCGCCTCACAGCAAGAGGTTCTCTGGTTCGATCCTTGGCTGAGGTGCTTTCTGTGTGGAGTCTGCATGTCCTTCCTGTGGTCATGTGGGTTTCCTTCGGGTGCTCCGGTTTCCTCCCACATTCCAAAGACATGCTGTAGGTGGATTGGACACTCTAAATTGGCTCTAGGTGTGAGTGCATGCATGTGTGTGCCTTCTGTGGAAGTTTGGGTGCCGGGCTGGCAACTTGACATCGTAAAACTCCACTGCCAATCATGAGCAGACAGGTGATCCACTGTGGTGACCCCTAACTGGGAAAAGATTTGTATGCTTGCCTTAGAAATGTAAGAAAACTATATGTTCTGTACTGAGCTTCAAGATTGTAACCACAGTACACCCTGCTGGAAAAGAGCAGAAATGTGTATTAACTACATGCCTATGCAAATGTATATGCTGATAGTAAAGGCTGGAATATACAGAGTTAACTTGCAAACTCTAAGAAAATAAATGGAAATTGTTTTACTCTGTTATCTCTGTTTCAGCTCAAAGCAGACACAAATGTCTAGAGTTGTAGGCTTTCCTATTGTCTGGAAACAGAGGTAATTGAAGGTTTGAAATGTAAAAGGTGTTTTAACAGTTTTATGATTTCCAGTTCCAGGCAAGTTTCTAAGAGAGAAGTATTCTTGACATTGAGGTGTTATATTTTAAGTTCATGTTGGCCTGGAAACTAAAAGCAGACTTGACAAGAATGATGTAATCTGAGATGATGCAGCAGTAATGTGTATCATTAATTTAAGAGTTATCTCAGAGAGAAAGTCTCTGCATTTTGTAGCTTGTCTTGGACCTGTACACATCCATTCAGCACTTCTCATTTGTATTTGTTTGCTCTGTTAGTAAGACTTAGATTGTAGTATTTCTCTTAGAGATAGATAGGAATATATCAAGATTAGTCTAGATGTTTTCTGTATTTATGTGAGACTGTCCTGCAATGTTTTAAAATATTTCCAGTTTTTCCTGAACTCTATTGTCACTGTGCTGAGTTAATTAGTATTGTCTTGTGCTTTTAGTATTTGTTATTAAATATATTTAAACCGTTTAATTGTGGCTGGTTTTGTTTAGAGAAATGTAAGCTCTTTGAGTATTTGCATGTATTTGGTAACACTATACAGGCCACCATTAAATAGCCTTCAAGCCTTGGACATACTTACCATTTGGATAATAGTAACATTACACAGTAGAATTGGTCACCCTTTCTAGTGGCCTTAGAGTAGCTGATAAGGGTGGTTGGTGGCAGGTGGTACTACTGTATAGTCTGGGCATAAGGGGTCATAGCTAGAGAAACTATGCCAGCCTTCCCCAGGAGTGTCTGTGTGTTTGTATATAAATCAAATCTCAGTGTGTGTCAGCATATAAATCAAATCTCAGTATGTGTCAGCTACTTGGGCAGGGACATGAAGTACTGGTTGGACAGAGAGGGTCCTGGAGGTTTTGGTTTGACCAGTCGGCTGAGATCTTAACCCTATAGCTGTGCCAGTGGGGAGTCTTATTGGGGATTTGGAGAGAGAGAAAAAACAGCCCCAGACTGACTGTGATCTCTGTGTACTCATAAGGGAAATTGTACTTTACTGTGTGTGTACTTGTCATCCTTCCAATGTGCACATCCCTCATCGGTGTTAGTGGTGAGGATTGAGGCTCCTTGATTACTGGGCCAGTGCAGGGGTTCACATGTGATTGAATGTTGATTTTTTATTTGTCAGCTTTTATTACATAAAGTGTGAGTTTTATTGTTGTTTATTGATCTGAGGAAGCTTTATTTTGAAGTATAAGTGCTTATCACTCTATTAAAGTTTTATGCTTCAGATTTTGTTTGCCTGTTGCCTTGTTGGTTTGTTTCTTATTTTTCAGAAAATGGAAAACTATGGTTGGAAATTTGAAATGTATACACATTTTCCACTGCAATTAAGAATAACTGCATGACAAATTATTCTAATCTGTTTTATTTAAACAATATAGACATACTACACAACACAATTGTTTTTCACTGTTCTGTATTAAGTCAAGTAAATCTGAATTTATGTACCATTTTATTTGTTTTTGTATTATGTGAAACCTTTCTCCCCAGGCCTCTGTTGAAAATGGACTAGTTGCCCAGTCAGACTTTCCGGGTAAACAAATGTAAAATAAGTTAAATAAATATATTAAAATGAATACAGAATATTGTTAATATGGGTCAGTATTCATAAATATAGAACACAATACATAATAACTCAATAAAAAGGAAAGCAGGTACAAGGTTAGTGCACAATTCATGAACCCCTGCAGTAATACTGTAAAGTCCACATAAACCATCAACAAAACAGTGGCATCAATGCCACACAAATGAGCACAACAGTGGTCTGAAAAAGGAACAGGGCAACTCATCCTGCAAAGGATGCATACTATGACTTGTATGCAAGTGCACACTGCTATAAGAATCTACAGTAATACAATGGTGGGAATTTGAGCAATGTTAATAATAACAATGAATAACATTACATTTCTCATTGAAATGTCATAGCTGCAGCAAAAAGCACCACACTACCACCTTTGAGGGTCTTTAGAGTGCAATTTCAGCAGGCAAAAATAACTCTTTATATTTTATATGAGTACACAGACATTGGATGAATTACATTGAATGCAGTAGGCAATGGAAGCTGCATGAGACAGAGGTAAGTGCATACATTTATAGACCAGGGTTATAACTACTGCAACTATTCTAGCAACAGGCACTTTCCAAAGGCCCACTGGAGACAGTGCATGCATTTCACAGGCTTCAGCAGTAATATCTTACAGCAATTATTGTACTGGCTTCTGGCCCATGTAGACCAGTACTTACAGTTTTCTGAAATACAGGTAAATATTACATCCATATTGTGAGGGCTTCACAACCTATGCTGCATAACAAGTGCACTTGGGACAATAGTTGCCGTGCATATTGCAATACGTGAACCAACATCGATGCTGGAGTTGCCTACCACAATAAGTATGGATACTACTCTGTAAACTGTCAAGTAGTATGTGATAAAACATTATCAGTCTGTTTTCACACAGCTCAGAGGTAATCCTGATGCCAACATTTGGCATGCTGGTGCTCCATATTGTTGTTCTCAGGCTGGATGAATCTCTCATGAATGTTTATTGGGTCATGCCAGATATCCACTTAAGTGTTACTATCACCTGTAAGGGCTTATTAGACATCTGTGCAGCAGGTCTACAGCCATGCCAGCAATCATGGTTAGAACATCATCAAATGGTGGCACCTTCCAGTACATTTGGTCTGCTGAATGTCTATCACATGCTGCATCATTCATAACATGTTCATACCATGTTGCACAGTAATGTAGAACTATGTTCCAAGCAGAACTGTAACTAGAGTGGGGAGTCAGCTGTCCTAGACAAAGCTATTAAGGGTGTGATCATCAGGTGCTGATGGTGTGGAAGTATAGTAATGCATTGTTTTATGAAGCCATAAGCATATTGCTTCTTCTTAAATTAATATCGATACTGCATTTATAGTCATGGCTAAACAGCTGAAGCAGTTATTTTGTGGAGTTTTAACTGCAGCAGACTGCTTGTTTTATGTGCAGCGAGAAACCTGTTACTGTTTTAGAGCAGAAGAGTGTATTTTTTGCTTCCCAACTTTGAGTTGAGAGGGTGCCAGATTGTGGAACTATATAGTGTGCCATATAACCTAGCTATGTTTCTGATCCTAAGCATGGCAGTGATGAGAGGATGATGATTATGATTGATCACCTACAGCAGATGTGAGACAATATAACACTGTAATCACTCAGGTCTTCATATGAAGGTAGGTGTCCTCATCAATTCCCATATCAACAACACTGGGACTAGGCATTTGCAGTCCACATGGTCACCTGTTGATTGGGCATAACCTGGAGTCATTCCCCAATCCCTGTGACAGGCGGAATGTCCCTGCTGTGCAATTTCAGCCTTACCATGGCCACATCTCCTGGTAGGTGCTGCCTGTGCTACAGAGGTGTAACTAGCTCTTCTTTTATCTGGTACCATCCACCAATCTGGTGAACGCCCTTCCCCACAAAAAAAAAAAAAAAATCAGCTTGGATTTCAGCAAAAATGGGTTCTTCTCTCCTTTTAAACTATATCAAAGCTACTTACTACATTTGTAACAGTTTATGCCATGCACAGAATGCAACAGCTCTTTATTTCTGGCCACAAATGTAATATGACATTCATATCTGAATGCTGGTAATTTACTGCTGACTGACTGGGATCTGCCAATCATGTCCTCTTAATCTGTACACAGGGCAGCTGCCTTTAACCCCACCCTTGCTATGCCAGGCAGGTATCAGGATCTCCACCCCTCCTGTTATATGTGGCAGACCTGAGCACAGCAACTCATCTTGCCAGCTGTGGGTATGGTATACCAGCTGATAGAGGCTCCTCCTCTATCTGTGGTGAAGGTGTTGCTGATAGTGACCTGGATACTGAGGATGCACTGCTGACATGGGTTGATGAGGATGCAGCCATCCTCTGTGGGGTGTTAAACAGAAGATGCTATGGTTGCATACTACAAGGCTGTATCTGTGCTGGGGATGGTACTGTCTATCAGCCTGGTGACAGCATGAAACAGCCTGGTAATATTGCTATCAATATGCCTTTGTTGCATAATTGTGCTGCTGAGCATCCTGTAGAGGTCTGTATGTCTAACTGTACAAAATGTTGGAGCAATGTTCATTCCAGGAATTGAAGTGTCCTAACTGAGTATGACTGTAGCAGCATACTGATACACAGGTGGCCAGAATAATGTCCCAGGGCTTCTGCCTACAGCTCTGGTCAATGGCAACCTATACTGCTATACCTGCTGTAGGATACCAGAACAGGAATGGCAAGTGTGTGCTGGCAAATGGCACTGTTCTAGGATATAGAAGCCCTGATATCATGCACAGGAGTTAGTGGCATAGAGGTGTCCTCCCTCTGACCTATGTCAGATAACTTGCAGATGAGCCCAGACTGTTGTAGTGGGAAGACAGAGTCTGACCATACTACCAGGTCTCAGTGCTATGTGGTCCATGTACACACCAGCTAAAGTCTTTTCCACATCATTATCAGTCAATGTCCATGGCAAAAGTACAGACCGTGTCTTGTTTCTGTACTGGTGAGGTATTAAAACTTTGGAAGGGTCAGTGGTGTAATCTGTTCTCCTGTTGGCATCATTGGACATCACAGTCTGAGAACCAATGAAAGAAGCAATGGTCAGATCCCCTGCACCTTGAATAAAACTTTGTGTTAGAATGATAAACGTCACCCTTGATCTAAAAAGAAACTGGGGCATACCATGTATATTGTGGTAGGTCCATGGGCGTGACTAAGGGTGAATATATCCAGAGTGGCCTGCCCTGCAGACAGCAATTCAGAATAGTCCTGATAGAAAATTGGAAAATTATTAAAGATAATGGTGATCTTTATGAAGTGTTAGAGTTGGGCCACAATTTATTTATTAAAAAGGCTATAATCTTAAAGTTTGGAATAGACAGATAAGGTTCTATCACTCTTTAGCAGCAAGCTGAAAGGAACGTTTGTATATGGTAGATGTAAAACTTGTAGATGTTTGTCTTTTCGGCTTTTCCCGGTTAGGGGTCGCCACAGCGGAACTCCCATCCGATAATGATTGGCAGTCGATTTTTATGGTACCAAGTTGCCAGCCCGATGCCCATTCACACATCTTTCGGAGGCCACTCGACTAGAGGGAGGACATGCAGACTCCATACAGAAGGCACTCCAGCTAAGAATCGAACAGGAGAACCTCATTCATCCGCAATAATCCATTCTTCACTTACATATATTAATATAGTGATAGGAATGAATGAGCATTTAATGTGTCTGTCTGCTGGATTAGTTTATACTGCACAGTATGAAACCTGCAGGTGTTTTTATAAAGGGGAGACTACATGAAAATTAGCAAAAAAAAATTTTAAATAAAACCGATATGTTAAATGATAAGAACACATTATTTAAACACACTTTGGATTGTATAGGCTTCAAGAAGTTCCTGTTTTTTTACTTTAGAACAAGAGAAGGCAGATATTACGGGAGAAAATTTTAACATCAGACTTGAAAAAAATAGTTAAAATGTCAGCTCTTTTTTTAAAGCTGGCAGCCCACCTGGTTTAAATGAACATATTAATATTTAGTGTGCTTTGCAATCTAGACCTCTTTAAGTCACTTCTTGAATTTACAAGACATTTTTTATACTTTATAAAAGTGATTTGTAACTAATTTTACTTCTATTAGTAACCAATTAATTTCTGGCACTATTTATGTGTATCATGTCTGTCTGTAATTGTTCTGATGAAGTTCAGTGTATGGTTTGAACAAAAGCACTAAATAGGACATTGTAATTTTACTGATCTTTTGGAATGTGTTCTGTTTTAGCTTACTGGCAGAAGTAGGGCAGGCTATGCACGTGGACTTAATGGCACAAGTACAGACAGTGTTTGGACTCACAGTGAGGTTCCCATATGGGGTAGGTGTGCATCAGAGCTCAGATCTGAGCCCCCTGATGTTCATATTGGTAATGGATTACATTAACAAACAGCATGGCGGGGCCAGATCAACAAAGTTGCTGCATGCAAGCAATGTGCATTATGAGCAGACTGAAGAGGAATTTAAGCAAATGATAGGGGAATGGAATGCAAAACTAAAGGCACATGGGATGAAACTCACCACAGACAATGCAGTTGTCGTGACATCAATGGGGAAGTCAGAAGAAGCTGAAAACTGAGTTAGCTGGGGAAAATAACAGTTTCTGGTATATGGAACGGTGGTTGAGAAGAAGGGAGGTCTGAATGAGGAGATCAAAGCAGAGGAGCTCTAGCCAACTGGCACAGAGTGTCAGGAGTAGTGTGTGACAAGCAAACACCAAAGAAGCTGAAATGTAAGGTGTACAAAACAATGGATCAGCTGGTGCTTCTGTATGGTACAAAAACCTGGGCAATTGAAGGCAGAGCAATTGAGAAAGCTAGAGATGATGAAGTGCCTGAGATGGGTGGTATGATGCATAATGTTAGACACATGGACAATTTATGACATCAGAGGAGAAGCCAGAGTGCTCAATCACAGACAGTCAAAGAGAACAAAAAAAATTGCACTGGTTCAGGCACATGTGCTAGCTGTCACAGACACCATCATCCTATAAACGTAGCCCAGTGAGAGGCCATCCTATGCTGCTGCGCATGACAGGTTTTTGCAGCAGCACCTTCTGATGGGCAGCCCAGACTGACTGCTTCTGAGGCACATATGGGAGTCCAGATAATTTCCTTAGACATATTTTATGATATTTCATGTCTAATAGTTTCATAGTTTCATAGTTTAGTACTAGGCTATCTGCCCTGGGGCATTTATAAGCCTAGCCATAGTGATGTGGCTTTTGCCACCCCATGTAATGGTACAAAGGTGTACAGAATAGATTTAGAATACTGTGCCTCTGTCTAGTAGTGACACAGTGAAGACCCCCTTACATAATAGAATTAGTTTACTGTGCCTCTGTCTAGTAGTGACACAGAGATGACCCCCGGGGTAAACCTACGATCTCCCATCCACTCGTCAAGATTTCTCTTGAAGAGAGTCAGTGAGGGGCTCTGCCTAACATGAACTGGGATTCTGTTCCAGAGTATGGGAAGCCTCTGAGTTATGAATCTGTCCCTCCAGCATGTCCTATTCATATTTGTGCTGAGGTTTGAATCTTTAGCTCTCGTGGTTCTGATGGATTTGGATTTTTTGAGGTGGAGCATGTCCATCAATTCCTGATTGGACATGGCCTTGTACATCAGGCACAGATCACCTCTGAGTAGGCGGTATGCTACTGAATAGAGCTGGAGTTTCTTTAGTCTGGCAGCATATGACATATGTTGGAGACCCTTGATCCTCTTGGTGAGGTACTTTTGTGGTCTCTCCAGCTGTTGCAAGTGCCGGGTGAGGTACATACCAAATGGGGCATTGTACTCAATCATGGGCCTGATAAAGGAGGAGTACAGGGGTACAATGACCTCCTTTGATCTGGATGTGAATCCCTTCATGATAAGGTGGGCAAGGTAGAAAGTCTTTCTAACCACTTTGGCAACGTGGGTGTCAAATGAGAGGTCACTATTGACTTGGGTCCCCAGGTCTCTGATTACTTTTTCCGTACTCAGTGGGTTACTGTCTATGTGATAATTTGTGGGTACTTTGTTTTTCCCAAAGGGGATGACTATACATTTTTTGGCATTTAGTTTAAGGCCATGACTCCGGCACCAGTTGTCCGTTTCAGTGAGACCTTTCTGTAGGATGTATGTGTCAGCTGGTGTATCAACTATGGCGCCTAGTTTGCAGTCATCTGCGAACTTTGTCAGCCACAACCCTCCCATGTTTGCTTTCACATCTGAGAAATAAATACCGAACAAGAGGGGTCCCAGGACAGAGCCCTCCAGTGATTTTGACTTTATGGGTTCTATCCTTTAGCCAGTTTGCAACCCATCTTGTGACATATGGATTTACATTTAAGCTGTTGAGCTTATCTATGATGCCTGAGTGGGGTATTGTGTCGAATGCTTTAGCCAAGTCCAGGTAGGCTGTATGGACTGCTTTGCCCTTGTCAATGGCTCTAGTGACTGTTTCGAAAAAGTCAACCAGGTTCAAAAGGCAGGATCTGCCCATTACAAAGCCGAACTGGGTGGGATCAAGTGTCTGTAGGTCCCCAATGTCTCTGTTTATGAGTTCCATAATGATTCTTTCCATAGCTTTGCAGACCAGGCTGGTTAAGCTTATGGGGTGGTAGTTACCAGGGTCTGTAGAGGTGCCTCCTTTGTGGAGTGGGACCACTGTTGCTGTATGCCAGTGTTCAGGTACATATCCTGTAGTAAGGCTAAGGTTAAATAGCATTTTTATGTGCGGGTTTAGCTCCTCTTGGAGTTCACGTAGCACACAACCCGGGATACCGTCAGGTCCCATTGATGCTGTGTTTTTAGCTTTGCTGAGGGCGGTTCTCACCTGGACATCTGAGATGACAGGGAGATTACATTCAGCTGGGATAAGTATTTCCTCTTTTGGGGGTGAGGGAGGGGAGAAATTTGCACTGAACCGGTCTGCCAGAATGTTGGCAATATCTGTGGGTTCAGTGTATTTTTTGTCATTGTAAACTAACTCTGAGCATATCTGAGGGTTTCCGCCCAGGTTTCTAACATAGCAGAAGAAGGCCTTGTGGTTATCTTTAGTGTCCATAGCGATTTTTCTCTCAAAGTTGGCCTTGGATGTTTTTATGAGAGAACATAGCTTTCTACTAGTGCTGATCAGAGATGCCTTCTCTTTATGGGATTTTGCTCTGACGTGCAGTAGCTTCCTTCTTTTGTTATACAATTTGTTTATGGCTGGGGTCCACCAGACAGGACGCCTGCCCTTGGTGGAGAGGGTCTTGGTTTTGTTTGGGATTGCATGATTCATGCATTCCTGGAGATGTCCGTAGAAAGCATTTGTGAAGGATTCAGCATTGTGGGATGTGGTTTCCACTGGCCCAGTGGGCTTAAAGGATACCATCTCAGTCTTAAGAAGTGTAAAATCGGCTTTTGAGAAGTTTTTCACTGTAGTCTTTTGTGTTGGGGGTGGAGGTGGGATATGTATATCCAGGGTGATTAGTTTGTGGTCAGATCTCACTAGTGAGGGGTATACTTCCGGTGTGGAGCACTTTGTCCCCATGTTTGTGATGATCAGGTCTAGTATATTATCTCCCCTTATGGGAGAGGTGACTAGCTGTTCCATTGCATTTGAATTTATGAATTTCAGGAACCTTTGGGCTAGGATGTTAGGGCTAGAATAATGCACCCAGTCTATGTTAGGGTAGTTGAAGTCTCCCAATATGATGGTGTTTGGTGAGACATTCATATCCTCCAATGTCTTCAGGAAGGCTGAATGGGGTTCCTGAGATTGGGAGGGTGGTCTGTAACATGCTATCAGTTGTATAGCAGTTTTGCCTATGGTTAGTTGCACGTGGATGGTCTCTGATGCTTCATGTGTTGCCACTAACCTGGAGGTGTGGGTGTCCTTGATGAATATGGACACTCCCCCTCCCTTTTTGGTTTGGCCCGAGTTTTGGGTTCGAAAAGCATGATACGAGGTATAGCCTGGTAGCGCTGGGGTGCTCTCAGGGGCCTTGAACCAGGTTTCAGTGACTGCACAGACATCGATGTTCTCCATACTGAGGAGTGCTTCGAGAGCCTGCATCTTGAGATTTAGACTTCTGGCGTTGAGCAGCATTACCCTTAATTTTTTTTCCATTTTTGTTTTCTAAGGAGGTGGGTTTGTCTTTTGAGCCTTGCCACCGCCATAGTGCCTTTTTTACGCAAGAGCCTTAGCCAATATCCGGAAGCCCAGTGGTGACAGATGCAAGCCATCCCTTGCGAAGCAGCATGGCCTGTCCAGCATGTCATCCCAAGCAGACAGACATTGGACCCCCCTAGAATGACACCAGTAATTGAGCCGATTATTAAAGCTGATCATCTTGTCTTTGTATTGTGGCATCATTCTTGGTGAGGGCAAGATGCTGCTCAGGGTCAGGGTCATACCAGCCTGGGCTACATAATCAGAGAGCTCCTCTATGTCTCTTTTCATGTAGTCCAGGGAGGTACGTCTCAGGTCATTCACGCTGGCATGGACAATGACGGAGTCATATTTGTACTTGCTTTGGAGTGACCTGAGTGCGTGTGTTATGTGGTGGATCCTAGCTCACGATAGGCAGCTCACCGTTACCCTCTCCTTGTTCAGCCTGGTAAGCGGAACGTCAGTGTGTCTGACGATAGAGTCACCTATTACTAGTGTATCAGGCATAGTGTTTGGCCTTAAGGGCTGTGATTGTTTGACACACTGATTTATTGAAGTATGTGTTGCATGTGTTGTGTTTTGAGGTGGTGGATTTTTGGGTGTCTGCTTTGGGAGCCGCTGTTGTTTTGGTAAGTTCTTTGTTAGAGCCTCCGAGTATGTCTTTGTGTTATTATGTGTTTGGTTTGCAGTTGTGGTAGGTCTATGTGGGACTGGGTTTGCTGTGTGTGTGGTTACCTTCTCCTCCTGTCTGGTCTTGCCAGTCCTGAGTTGAGAGAGTTCAGCCTCCAGTTTGGCTATATAGTTGCATCTCTCACATGTATTTGTGTTTGTTGGGAGGAGGAGAGGGTTGTCTGTGTACATGAGACAATTGTAACATTGTCTCAAGATTCCCAGATTAACCAGCTGAACTGGAGAGGATGCTAGTAATCTACCACTCGACATGCTAGAATATTATAAGGGAGTGCTGTGCCTTTAAGGGAAGTGGGTACTCGCAGGGGTTGTAGGTGGATGTAGTGCTTTCTTTAGTTTGAGAGTGCTTACTTAGAAGAGAGGTTTTAAGAACAAGTGCTAGGCTTATAATAAAGTGAGTAGACTGATTATTATAAGAGTAGAGCTTTCTTAAGGGAAAATTTGAAGAGTAGACTTGGCGGAGCCAGAAAAAGTTTAACCGGCACTGCGCTATGCGCACAATCGCACAAAGCCGCGCAAACGTGGATTTTAAACAGGGAACTTCAAAAGAGCTAGAAATGGTCCAAAACAACCAATTACTACAAGCTTCTTGTGCTGAGGTCACTCCTTCAGGGACAGATAGACTGGTCAAGGCTCCCCACTCCCACTGGTGTGCAAAGAAACTTCCTTCTATCTAAGTAAGGCAATGGACAACACAGGAACTACACCACAGCCCAGAATACAGCAAAGCCTGTATACTGGTCTAAACTAGTCAAGGAGAGGCAGGAAAACAAGGATATTTTTTTTGTTTTTTTTTTGTTTTTGAGATAGAAAGCACACAGAAATGCAGTAAACAGTACTAAATCAGTTACACAGGCTAGCACACTTTAGTGGGCAGCCTCAACAGTTAAATTTAACAAACAAACTTTCGACCAATTTTCGACCAAATGTAACTTTAAGTGCAGATAATATATAATACAACAAACAGCTAAAAAAACAGTTTAAGCTTGTTTAAAGTAAGCAAGAGAAGGTATTTTAGGTAAAAAAACAGCAAAAAATGCTTAAATCAGGAAAGTAGTCGCTTTTCTCAGTTCTCTGCTGCTAGGACCACTCTGCAGGACCACGAGGAGCTGTTTCTGAGTAGTATAGCCAGAAAAAAACGTTCAGAAGCAGATTTTAAACAGGGAACTTCAAAAGAGCTAGAAATGGTCCAAAACAACCAATTACTTCAAGCTCTTGTGCTGAGGTCACTCCTTCAGGGACAGATAGGCTGCTCAAGGCTCCCCACTCCCACTGGTGAGCAAAGAAACTTCCTTCTATCCAAGTAAGGCAATGGACAACACAGGAACTACACCACAGCCCAGAATACAGCAAAGCCTGTATACTGGTCTAAACTAGTCAAGGAGAGGCGGGAAAACAAGGATATTTTTTTTTTTTGTTTTTGAGATAGAAAGCACACAGAAATGCAGTAAACAGTAATAAATCAGTTACACAGGCTAGCACACTTTAGTGGGCAGCCTCAACAGTTAAATTTAACAAACAAACAAACAAACTTTCGACCAATTTTCGACCAAATGTAACTTTAAGTGAAGATAATATATAATGCAACAAACAGCTGAAAAAACAGTTTAAGCTTGTTTAAAGTAAGCAAGTGTACATAGTTATACAATTTATCATGTACAATACTTTTGATTCTGATAATTTGTATCTGGGGTTGTTATTGTCCTTTGCATTACAAATCAGTCTGGGTATACCTGCATATGAATACCTCTCAAATTTTCTGCTCATGAATTCTGGACAAAGCCAAAACTAATGGAGGCAAAATGGGAAAAAAATTAGTCACAATTTTAAATATTCCTCTAATTTACTTAAAAAGAACTAAAACAACAGGCTTAGCATTGACATGCAGTTTCTGAACAATAATAAATGTGTCTAGCATTGTTGATCTTTACTAAGTTACTAGAAAATTTTAAAAAATTATGAGGGACAGATCAGGCCAAATCAGGGCTGTTCTATATAATTCTGAACATTTGAAAGGTATGTGCATGTGATACAAAAAAGCACAAAGGCCAGCAGGCTGTGGTATAGAAATGCTTTATTAAAGCATTTATAAACAGAGCAGTAACAAACCGGTTTCGGCTAAGCAGGTTAAGCAGCCTTCATCAGTGTTAAGTCAAAAAGCCATAAAAATCATTGCTCTTATGTATAACCAAGTGGGAACAAAATTCATGCTCCTTAGTTGCTCAAAATTTTTCATTAAGCCCCGGTGAGAACCACCCAACTTAATGATCCATTTCTTTCCTTTTGTATTTAATATTGAATGCCACCCTGCTTTATTTGTTCTATTCCCCACAATCCTGTCAATAATAAATCTAAAATTAGCATTCTTGTGTGCCATTGAATGTTTATACAAGATACTGTGTTTTTTGGTCCTAATATCACTGCAATGTTCGGATATACGTAGTCTCAAGGGTCTAGAAGTTTGCCCTATATAAAAGGCCGAGCAGGTTCATGTCGCAAGATAAATCACCCAGTCAGTTCCACAACTGGCATAAAATCACCAGCATGAACACAGGTATTGTTTATGATATCAGGTATGGATATTAAATTTGTTTTTATAAAACAAGAACAAAGTATATGATTTGTTTTATTTTAGCTCATTTATGAGCCCACAGTAATGGCCCTGGGGAGGTGTAAGTACGTCATTTCCTCCTTAGTTTTTGAAAATGAAATTTTTTCCTTTGTTGGACTGGGGACATACTCAGTGGTAATGCCAGCCATCAGTATTATGACCTATTAATTATATTACAAAGACTACTTACCTTTCAGGCTGTTATGAGTTCTTTAAACTACTGTGTTCAGTTTCTGACTCATTCTGTAATGCTCCTTGACAATCTCATCAGAATATATATCATCAGCTTGAAATACAGAAAGAATCCCATAGGAGGAAGATGCATGACATGTTGTACTTATGAAAAAGAATACTAGATGTATCTTAACATAGTGTGATTTTAACCATTTGCTTTTCCCACTGGTAATTGCACTACCTTTGGCTTCTATATGGGGTGGCCATCTGCTGACTTACCAACCCTTTCATAGTGAAAGGTTAATATTTCATACAGCACACAGTGCTGGAAACTGTAGATTCATTTAAGGACCTGGGTATGTAGCTAGAGCCATCACTGCATTTTTCAATCATATCAGTCAATTAATCAATAATAGTTATAGAACTGTAGGTTGCATAAAAAGGTTTATAAAGTCTAGAAAAGCAGAAATGATGAAATCATTGTAAGTTACATTAGACCCAAACTATAGTATGGAATAATAATGTGGAATCAATATAAGATAACAAGCAATAGTAAATTAGAAAGTGTACAGTAGGTTTATACCAAGGGGATCCATGGATGTGAAAATGTAAGTTATTATGAAAGACTAAAATATCTGAACTTGTACAGTGTCTCATACAGATATTTAAAAGGAGACATTATTTAGGTATATAGGGCATTTAGAGACAAGTACCTCTGGGATTGTTTGGGCTTATTAAAAAGTAGTAGAGAATCATTGGGTGACCTACGTAGAAGATTACATAGCAATGAGGGATGTACTAATTAGTTCTCAAGCACTTGTTTAGATATTTTAAGAACAACTTTTACACTAATTATAGGAATGGTTAATCTGGTATATTGTCAGACTAGAAAGATGATATTACCCATATCATAAATATTTGTTTGTATGTATGTATATGTATTAAATCACCTCTGGGGAAAAAGTACCTTGTGTGTATCAGCCCTTGGAGTGATCATCTGAAGAGTAGTGCATATCAATCAACTAATTCAGTGTCACATCTTGAAGACAGGTATTTTAATTAGCTGTCCTACTATCTGAAAATAACTGAAAAGCACATCACATATTTTGCTTTGGCATTTTTCCAGAAATATAGCATATTCTTAGAAAAGGTATGAGATATGGCATTCTAAACTTCAGTACATCAGTCAGCTGCAATCCACTTTAATTAAGCTTTACCTCCTCTTCTCTCTCAAGAGATTACTTCTACCTCAAAATAAGTACTTGCTGTAGACACAGACATACACCTAAATATATTATGGTTCAGTTTCCAATCATAACCAACTTTCTATTTCCCCAAAACATGGATGGCAAGCAGGGATTGATTTTTTTCTGAAATAATTCCTAGGCTATGAAATGTGCTGCCATTAGCAATCAGAAATACAGGGTCACTATCAGTATGATGGGTTAAATTAATAAAGTTTAGTTTCGGTATAAAGGAGGTCCACATTTCTCAATGATCATTGAACCTAAAATGCAATTACAGGAAACTGCAAAACTCTGTCTATCTATCCATCCAATGGTGGCTTGTTGTTGCAGCAAAGGAAATATCTTGTACTGTCCCTTTAGGGAAGAGGTTTGGGGGTGACTGAGTTCATTAATGCTGCAGCATTTGATTTATTATGTAAACTAGAACCCTGTATGTACATTCCATGTGCTCATTGCCCTGCTTTTTAGGTTTGAATTACTTGATTATAATTGGCTGTGATAATAGCATAAATGTTCAAATAAACAGAGATAATGGAAGTATTCTGAGAAGCTTTTATGAAAGAAGAGCCTTGTAGGTTTTGTATATTATAGTTTGAGACACTTATGCTTGTATTTATTTATACATTTTTATTGATTGATTGTGGAATCAACTTTGTTGATTTAGTAATATTTTGAGGGTTACGTTAGGATTTGTTAGTTTTACAGTTTAGTTATGTTTTTAGTTTCTTAAATCTTACCTAGAGATGAGTCTATGTTTTCTGTATGACTATTTGCAGCTATCTGTTATTTGGTCATTCTTCTTTTGTTTTCAGCAGTTCTACAGTGTATTTGTGAGTTAGGTTTAGGCTGAGAGTGCTGTTTTGGGGGGCACTGTGTATATGCTTTTTGTATGTGCAACATGTGAAGTCACTTTGCTTTTACACTGAAGGGAATGGGTGACAAAAGAGTCCAGTTTTCCTTTGTTTTCATTTTATTCTACTTTTTTTCTGTTAAGCCAAGTATATGTTTGGGTTGTGATGTTTTAGTTGGATTAGTGTATTTTAGAGGTGTGTGTGTGTTTATGTGCTTATTGTTTCGTTTTTAGCAACTAAATAATTTGGGTTGAGGTAGGTTCTGAAAGGAATGATAGTGCATTGGTATTGTAGATGAGCTTAGAAGATACACCAGGAGTGTATATAAACAAAATATACCCAGTGCATCAAATACAAATATCGCAGATCTATGTTTAAGATGTATCAAAATGTAGTAAGGTCAAAGAGCATGAACTACTGCAACCCCCAGTGGGCATAACAATAAATCTCATCACCAGTGCAATACAATCTCCAGAGTACCGTAGTTCATCTGCATCCCTCAGATAAAATCCATTAGTTTCTCTAGTCTTATTCCCCATGTAGGGGCTGCTCTGCCTGTACCCTGCTATTTACATGTACTAATTCTGTCACTGCACCATGACAAGTAAAGTTGAAATCCCCATTATACTGCCTGTTATGGAAAAGCCATCTGGTTGCACCCTAGTGATCAAACAAGTTTCACCCCCTAGTGTTAACAAAACAAGTCTGCCTCACATTTACACCACTACTCTTGTTTTCCAAGTTTAATAACTACCCAGTATACATAATTGGAGCCATGCAAACTACTAAAAGAACCACTCTCCATTCCACCATGGCGCATCTTTGTTAAGTAAATAAACAGAAGATGCTTTGTTTTGGGAGGCAAGCCGCATACACTCTCCAGGTGTGGGGCTATGTACCCCATTCCACTACATCTATAAATATACCAACTCTGAGATTGTCCAACAATAGAGAAAAGGAAGATACATTCTTATTTCCACTTTGACACCATCCGTGATATTAATGTGTTAAACATATACAATTTGATAGACAGTGATCACATGAATTTAGAAACCAGAGCATTGTTTTCATGAACGAAGCCATCAGTCTATTGAGAAGGGCATATTTATACACACACACACACACACACACACACACACACACACACACACACACACACACACACACATCTGTATATATGTGTGTGTGTGTGTGTGTGTGTGTGTGTGTGTGTGTGTATTTATGCTTCTACACATATAATGCTTCATAATTTCTAGATTTGCATCCTAATTTAACCTTTAGTGTAAACAAAAATACAAACATTGTTTCCACGACAATGAACTGCATCACATTTAATAGAGTGCATGGCAACATTTTTTGATGTTAAATGGTCTGTATTAGAAATCTGGTAAGCGAATAAAAGAAAAATTGCTTAAGTAAAACTGCTTGGCAAACGATATTACATTTTTTTTACCTCTTCCTATCAATATAAGTACAGCATTCCTAATAGATAAAGAATAAATGCTACTAAAATGTTTTCTGCTACCCAAATACAATTCCTACCTAGGGAGCAACAACTCTGTAAAATGTTTGCAAATAATTAAAAAAAATAGTTTATGATTTAATATTTTCCTGGGGACTTCCTTGACTGCATGGTAAACCTTTCAGCTGCCCCTGATTTTGAAGAATGCCCCTCAGTTTTGCCTTGTGTGTTTGGTCTATTCCTCATAAAATGTGTTGCTTTCTGACAAATAATTGAGGACTACACTCACTGATGACATATATTTGAGTTTCAAACATTATATACTTTAGAAAATGTATGCTGATGCAAAGCATATCACTGTAGTAGCTTTCTAAGAGCAATATTTAAAATGTGTCCTTGATTTTGGATCTTTGTCCCCATTAAATATTGGCTTTATTCCTCATTTTTAAGTTTAGCGGATGAAGGTATGCTATGTGGCATAAAATACTATACTGCAAATATCTGCTGCATTGATGAAATAAATATTTGTAAATTTAGCAGCTACATTTACAGATAAAATTAAAATATTCTTTCAAATTAGTATTATGTAAAGTTTAATATCGATAAATAAAACTGTCTTCACATTTTAAATTGGGATATGCAGTCATTTGCTGAAATTTTGCACTGCAGATTGGAGTTGGAGCAATAACACCATTGCATTATACAGATGTCACAGTTAACAATATTAAAAGGCAAACGGCATGTTTTGTCAAAACATCATGGAAGTCATTACATCCTACACATCATTTTCAAGATACTTCTAAGATCTGTTCGGAGACAAATGTTAACAATAATTAAAAAGAAAGCTGCATATTTTGCCAAAACATCAATCTAAACTGTCACATCTTGTGCACTATTTTAAAGGTACTTAGCTTCGTTCAACAGTAAAATAAATACTTTTTATTTTGTTTTTTTGCTTTCTAAAATAACTTTGTATCAAACTGGAAACGGAGCTTGCTAGTGCATATTGCATCTTTCATACTACAGTTTGACAATGACCATGAAAACGCAACGTTCATTTTGTTACTTATTTAGCTCAGAGCAGCATCAGTTTTTTCAATATATAAAGCATTATGTTTATTTTTTTGGATTATTTAAAGAAACCATTTCTACACAAAACACAGAGCACACCAGGCTGATATTCATGATGATATTGTTAAAAAGAACAGTAGTGCTGCCCATTTCCTCTATACCATGTATTTGTCTTCATGCTTCTTTGTCTCTCTCCCTTTTATAGATAGAAAAGCATGGGGGGGGGGGTAGGCAGATAAAGGTATAAAAGTAGGGATAATGAGATCTAAATATGACTGGAAAGACTAATGTTTTGTTTTCAAATAACTTAATACTGGTGATAAATATAGTCAAAAATATTGACAATGTATTTTATGCCAACTAAAACCAAATGATATTTGGGGTGGGAGGCTGGCATAATGGTTATAGTGTTTACCTTACAGACACAAGGTGCAGGGTTTAATTCTCACAGGGGTAATTGGCTAGGCTTAAAATGGCCCACAAGGGCAGTTAGTCTAGTACTAATCTATGAACCTATGAACATGTTAATTTTTTCTGTTGTGTCTAAAGAGTAGACTGGGAACTGTATTTGTGTAAGCTTGGATCTTTCTTTGACCACTTAAGGTTGTAAAACAATTTTGTGTGTCAGGTGTTAAGATCTGTAGGTGTTTCTGTTTCAGGATCCATGGAAAGTTATTAACAGAGACTCTATCCATTCATCCTCAATCCCTTTTCCCATTTTCACATGGGGTCAGGGTGTCACTCCCGCAGTGACAATCATCTCGAGCCAAGGTTTACACCACCAGGTGGCTAGTCCTGCAGCAGTAGTTCATTCACACCACTCACTCCCGCACACACTCTCACCTATGGCCAATTTAGAGTGTCCAATCCACCTACTGCATGTCTTTGAAATGTGGGAGGAAAGCGGACTACCCAGAGGAAACCTACGTGACCGCAGGGCGGACATGTAGACTCCACACAGAAAGCACCCCAGCCGGGAATTGAACCAGAGAACCTCTTGCTTTGAGGCAACAACGCTAACTGCTGCACCAATGCAGCCACTCTATTAACAGAGACTATCAGGCAGCAAAAACATTCCATGATGTTGACAGTGCAACAGTAGTACATCTTAATATAGGCGCATTCACTATTTCCTGTCATGCGTAATTTGCAGATTATTTGTGCTGAAAGCACTTAGATGAAACATGTTTTGTACTACAGCATACCCCTTGCATGCAATATTTCAATAAATTTAAAATTACTGGTGTTTGGTAAAATATCTGGGATCCTAACAGCTGTGTACAAGAGGAAAATGGCTGTCTTTAATGAATACCAGGCGAATCACAACAAAAGTGACATAGTTCATAAAAAGTAAAATCTAAAACAAAGCGGAACTTGTGATTATAATTTTAGGAGCAGACAGCTTCAACATGCTTCCATTTCTTATTCTTACAAAGATATATTTCCTTTAGCTGTTATGACAGGGTAGACAAAGATGTGCTAAGTTAGTAACACAGAAGGTTTAATCTGATAACTGCTTTTCATGGATCTTTGAAGTAGTGATCTTACATTTCAGTCTATTAAATGGAAGAATAAGCAAGAAGTATTGTTTATAAACATCTTAATCTGATGCAGCATTATACTGATAAATATTGACAAAATTTGAGCCCTGCTTTGAAGTGAATTAAATATTTTCTGTTCATATACAAAAAGACAAGATTAAAACCTGTGCTGCTAAGTTATTGATGTAACATACAGAAAGGATTGCACCTGGAAAGTAAAAAAAAAAAAAAAAGATCTGAACAGAATTGCATTCTTCATTATGAATTTCAATCATCTGCTTCTTCTGACACACAGAATCTTTGTTGATATCTTTGTGTGTTTTTGACTCCTTTTGATTAATAAATGCAAACACATTTTCCCTATAACCAGTGTTGCAATCTATGCATAACAATTAAGGCACAGCCACTGACAAATGAGTGCTATGAAATCTAACACTTTGTTTTATATCTGGTTGATAAGATAACTAACATTTAAGGTTATTTCTGATTAAAAGTAAAATAAAGCTATAAAGAAATGAAAGATGCCATAACCTTCTGTTCATTTAAATTTTGCTCATCACAGAATATAGCTACATTTACATCATGAGGAAATGTAGGCATCAACATTACTCTATGTATCTGTGTTGAAAATAGAACTAAATTGTATTTTATTTGGGAAAGATAAGAGTTCATGCTGAAGTAATTAATTATTAAGATATATAAGTGGATGAGCCAAAATGATATTCTGTGTTCTTAATCAAAAAAAAAAAAAAAGTAATTACAGTAAGTCTCAGTTTAATGGCATTACTTTGCAGGTCCTTGTAATAAAAGTACAAAAATGAGGCACAGAGGAAGTGAGTTCTCTAAATAAGACCTTCTATGACACTACACACTAAATTAATGAATAGAAGTTAATAAAAATGAAATAAGTGTCTTTAAGGTCAAGAGTAATAAAATGTTATTTTAACAGTGTTATTGTATTGCAACGATATGGGGAAGGCAATGTAAATGTATATAATGCTACATCTTAGCATGGTAGAATGGTTTATAAACCTATTTTGTTTGAAAACAGATTAGCTGTCTGTCATCAACTCTTTTTATATCGTATCTAATTATATACTTCAGGAGAGAAAGATACAGTGAGTGTAATAAATAAGTATTTCAGGAACAAAGTGCTGAATTGAAAGATTAGGTTTGAATCTGGTCACTATTACTAGCTTATTCATTCACTGATGCACTTAAGCTACTGCTTGTATTTACTGCTCTGATGCTCATTGTGAATAATACCAGTGTTGTTCTTTAGCAATTTCAGAGTGCATATACTTGCCTTGATAACTTCCTAGGTCACTGTGAAAGCTTGGCTGCTTAGGTCATTTGCTACTATTTGTTTTAATATTTAATTTTCATAATTGAACACCCCTTTAGAAGGGCATGAAGACACAGTGATTGGTGGCAGCATTACTGTATTATTTTGGGGAAGGGACACAGCTGGAAATATGTGTCAGGCTTTCCCAGAAGTGTTTGGATGTGTGAGATTTAATTTATTTAAGTGTGAATGTATCAGAGGTCTTACAATGGGATACATTGCTCTGATATGTGTAACAAGGAGTTACATTATGGGCGGACAGAAGGGTTACCTATTTGAAAATCGAAGTTACAGAACTTTGAATACCATATGGTTGACACCATATGATCGAACGTCTGTAACTTCGAAATTAAAAAAAAAACAAAGACAACATACCCTGATGAGTTAAAGCAGGGGTCAAGCCCCCCTGCACCCCCCACACCCCTGCTACTTAAATATACCAACTCCGAGATTATTTTTTAATGCACTATGGTGCGGAAAGGGAAGATTTCTCTTTCCTACACTGTAACGCAATCTCTGAGTTGGTATATTTAAGTAGCGTGGGGTGTGAGGGGTGCAGGGTGACTTGCCCTCCTGCCTTCATCCTTTACTTTTTCTTTCTTTTTTTTATGTTCATTTTGAAGACATTGAATGTTCAATTGTTAGTTCATTAAAGGTCGACTTTTAGTGATTCAAACAATTGAAAATGCGATGTTCCAATAGGAACCCAGACAGAAGTATACAGTCTAGTCCCAGGCTATAGAGTGTGTTCCTGTTGTGCTCTTAGGGGAAAATTGTGAAATATTACTCCTGTTTAAGTGGTAGTGTCATATTGGAGTCAGTAGAGAGGATTGAAGCTCCTTAGTTACTGAGCCAGGATTGCAAGGGACGTCATATTAATTGGTGGCAGTCCAGTGGGATATTAACTGGATGTCACATTAATTGGTGCCAGCATGTGGTACATCAACAAGCAAGGGGGAACCTGGTCAAAACCCCTTTGCAGGCTTTGATGCCCGTGCCTTTGCCCAGCAATTAAGGAGTCTCAATCCTCACCACTAACACCAGATATATGGGGAAAGGATAATCAATAAACACAGTAAAGTGGAATTTCCCTTAAGAGCACACAGAGATCACAGTCAGTCCGGGGCTGGTTGCTCCCTTGCTCTCCAGGTCCCCAATAAGACTCCCCACTGGCACAGCTATAGGGTCCAGATCTCAGCCTAGTGGGCAAGCTAAAACCTCTAGCACCCTCTGTCCAACCAGTGCTTCATGTCCCTGCCGAAGTAGCTGACACGCACACACACACACACACACACACACACACACGCACTTTGAGATAAGAGTTTATACAACCACACAGACACCCCTGGGGAAGGCTGGCACATTTTCTCCAGCTGTGCCCCTTTCTCCTAGACTTTACAGTACTTCCACTTGTCATCACCCACTAATACTTATCAGCTACTCAAAGGCCCTTAAAAGGGTGTCCAATTATTACTGTGCAATATTATTATCCAATTGGTAGTATAGCCCAGGGCTAAATCTATTAGAGTGGCTTTGTACAATCTTACCAAAAGCATGCAAGTACTCTTAAGAGCTTAAATTATCTCTACACGAAACAGCTACAGTTAAAATTTTTAAAATATTTAATAATAAATAATCAAAACACAAGGCAATACTTTCTACTACACAGTGCTAGTCAAGTTCAGAGATCAAACACAATAGTTAAAACAATTCAATAGTACAGTTCTGACATCACAGAAAACACTTAGTCTAATATTTCTAGTTCCTAGCTATTTCTAAAAGAAAATACAAGTCTAAGATAACATGCATATGAGCAAGACAGTGCTGTGAGTTGGACGATCAAGACAAAAATGCCTAATGCCTTCTGATTCTCTCTGTTTAAATTGCTATTACTGTCCTGATTCCCATTACATCATTTTTTTGCACTTTCTTGGTGTTCCCAGGCTGACAGAAACTGCATTTACATTCTTTTACACCTAGGCAGAAACCAAAGCAATAAAGGACATTCCACATGTAAATTCTGGTCATTAACTTAAAGGACAACCGTGCCCTCAGACTCAAAAAACATATTAATTTCATCATGGTTTGATGTTTCCTACATTTTAATAGCACTCTGAGACTATTTTGAGCTTTTTAGATATTTTTAGATGCAATTTCTGACTCTGACCACATGGGGTCTGGCATATTGAAAAAATTCAGACTGTTTACTCTGCCTCAAATAATGCATTCTGGGATACTTAGTCTCCAAAAAATTGCATCAGATCTGCCACGTTTTGCCTTAAGCTGCTGTCACTTCATTGACTTAACAGGCATTCACTGCAGTCTTAAAATCCCCTACTTTTGGTTAAAATGTTATCCTTTTTCAATGACCACTTAAAACACAAGCAGTGCAAATGCTACAGAACAGAACTGAAAGGTGCATTTTCTAGCCCTTTCATCTTAGAAATGCTAAATTGCTTTCTTTTGTGAAGGCTGAAAACTAGCTCTTCAAGGCATCTCCCCTCCCACTTCACACCTACCTTCCCTAGCTGTCAAAGAGCCAAGGGTAATTTGACCCATTATCTGCATGTGATTGACAGCTCGTCACAGCAGGTGACCAGAGTAATGCACTGTTTGCTTGTCAGCCTTTTCCTCCTTACAGTGGGAGACTTTTTTTGTTGCACTACTCCTGTCAAATTTAAAACCAAGCTACATAGCACTGGCAATAATCCCTGCTTTGCAAAGCATTCTGCCACTTATTTTCCCTTCCTGTTTAAATAGCTAACAAATGATGCACTATAAACTTGAAATATTTTAGACTTGCATGACAGCACCCACATGCTTTTTTGAGTCAATATTTAAAAAAAATTATGGTAGTGCTTACATACACGCAGACACACACACGCAGACACACACACTGCTTTACTTCTACAATGATTTAGATTTTTACATTTTATAGCAGTGTAATAACCAAGCAGAGAAATCTGGTTCAAAAGCAAGGATAAATTGATCCTGAAATACCTATGAACCTCAGCGCAAGAAATTAGGACAAAGCCATACATAGAAGTGGGACAAAGGCACAAACGGAAAAGCGCAGTCTGGGTCTAACTGTCTGCAAACAGCTACAGTTAACTTTGAGTATGTGTCTACCTGATTGAGCAAATATTCATTTTCCCCTGGAGAGCACTCTGCTTTGGCTTGTAAGCAGCCCCCCCCACCACACACACACACACACACACACACACACACACACACACACACACACACACACACACACACACACATTCCACTTTCTCTTATTCCCTTCTGTTAGCAAATAGTATCCGCCATAACTCATCAAGCATTAAACATAACTGGGGAAATATAAACCCTGGATCAAAATGAAAATAACTAGGCTAAGCTAAAAATACAGCTGCGAAAGGGAAGCACGTGGCACCCTTACAAACAGAAAAAGATTAACTCCACTAATGTGCAATTAAAAACTTGGGAGGACACAATATCAGGGCTAGGGAGGCATAGAAACAGGGACAAATTACATTTAAGATACACTATTAAGAAGTAATAAGACTTACCTTACTTATGAAGTAGCAAAACGCTGGTGAAGAAGTGCTTCACATGAATAGAGTCGACCGGATTTGCTAACACAGAAAAGGAGTTCCACACAGCACCTAGTCCATTTATTAGGTTAACAGTGGGCTGGGAAAGGCAGTGTTGACATCACAATGTGGGAGGATCACAGGGATTCTGTACAGCATGCAAATAAGGCAGTGTTTACGTCACTTTGGGGGAGGAAACCTCCCAGGATCTTCAGCAAGAGCTATGGCAGATGTGACATCATTATTTAAGAGACGACTAGACAGTTTTCATCTTGGTTTTAAAACTGAAAGTCAAACAGTACGGAAAAGTATGAAGCCTAAGCAGTAAAAGAGAACAGTGAATTTTTTTTAAAGCTGTGGTTATGTTTTTTGAGGCTGTATCACATAACAGGATTTTAGGGAGACATCAGGTAAAGATATTTGATTTGATATCCCGTTGTTTTCCTTTAAGCCTTAAAACAATAAGCAGGAAGCCTTCATCTAGCCCGAACAGAGCTGAATTGTAAACATCAAAGACAGACATGAAATAATTTCAATTTCAAAGGACATACAAGAAATGCTTGACTTAGCTTTCTTTACAGCAGAGGGCAATGTTGCTACATTATTTTGAGTTCAACATTTCACAGCATATTCTTTCATTTAAGAAAACAAGCGTGTAATTTAACATTCATATTTACAAATGACAGAATTATGTATAAAATCCTGTCTGGCTAGGCTGGCAGCCTTCACATTTCTACCAGTCTTCACACGGGCCATCCATGTTAGCTTGGTATATAGTTTCACAGCACAATCCCACTCTACAGGCATCCCACATTCCTTTAGAGTCAGCTGAGCAGGAAAAGGACAGACCCTCACAAATGGAAACTAGATGAAAGAGGGGTTACAAGATTTGATCCATCTATGGGGAGTTCCTCAGGTAGACCTATTTGCCTCTTCTCTCAAAAATCATCTGACAAGATTCTGCTCTAGGACTCCATGCAAAAAGGTCTGGAAGGCAGATGCCTTTTCCTTTCCTTGGATTAGTATGTTCCTATATGCTTTTCCATCATTTCCACTGATATTCACAGTACTTTTGAAGATTCAGGCAGACTCCCCCCCAGGTCATTGTGGTGATTCCCTTCTGGCTCAAGCAATAATGGATCTCCCTTCTTTTGGAACAGGACAGGGGCAATTAACACAAGCTTCCTCACAGTATGTATCCAATCACACTAGATTAGGAGTGTTTGATACACTCTGACCCCAATTAACTTCAACTCACTACCTGCATGATAAGATCTTAACTCTGTTTAGGTGCCTATTTACTGAGGATATGCAACAGATACTAAATGCGGCAAGAAAGCCTATTATTAGAAAATAATATATTAGCAAATGGAAAAGATTTTCTAGTTCGTGCCAACAACATAACCTTTACCCATTCAGGACTAGTTGTTTTCTGTTTCTACAATATTTGTGTGAGTTACTATCCTATGGCCTTTTTTACTCCTAGATCAAGCTACATTTATTGTCCATTTCAGCATGTCTGCCCATGAATCCTCTATCAATACACTCATGTCAAAATATTTTTGAAAAGGATTTTGCATAAAAGGCTTCTAAGAAAGTGTGTCATCTTCTTGGAATCTTGTATTAGAGGAACCAACACTTGCTCCATTTGAACCAGCTAGTACATCTGACTTGAAGTTCTTAACATGGAAAACTGTCTTCCAATAGTAATAATGAAAACAATGGAAAAAAGCAGTAAGAGTAGTGCATACAAATCAAATGTAAGATGCTGTAATAGTCTTGCCAACAAGCTTTATTTGTAAGCTTCCATCTTTGAAGCACACTTATACATTATATTTATGAATGAACTGTGTACGCATTTGTGTTGTACCAACCAAATTCATATTGAAATTTTATGGTGTCAACTTTATTTCATTTTCCATAGAGACAAGGTTTCTTGGGGAACTAATCTTTCTTTTATACCTAAAATGGTATTCAAGTTTACTTTATGCCAAACTATCTATTTCCATGTTTTCTTTCCTGAACCTAAAAATAAGGGAGAAAGGATATATCATACCTTGGAGGTCAACAGACAACTCAAGTACTGTCTTGACATAACTAAATCTTTCAGATCTTTGGATCAGTTGTTTATTTCTTGTGAAAGTAAGAAGTGACAACCTGTGCAAAAATAGACATTTTCCAAATGGTTGTCTCAGGCTATTACCTTCTGTTATACTTACCACAACAAAAGTATTCTGGGCATTGTCAAGACACATTCCACCAGGCCCTTGATGTAATCTATAGCTTTTTGGAAAGGATTGGTTTCTAGAAGTATTTTAGAAGCAGCAACTTGGTTGTCTCTACATACATTTACAAGACATTACAAGGTTAATTCCTTCTCTTGGTCTAGATCACGCTTTGCAAGGACCATTCTTCAGGAACTCGTGCACACTTCCTTTTCAATCTCCCAAATGTAGTAAGCTAGGGTAATCTAGCCATATAGTTAAGGTTACTGCAGCAGTGATTAATATGATGAACGCAGCTGTGTGAGTAAACTTACCATAACAGTAAGTGTTCGGCTTATCACTATTGCAATAGATGCTCCCTTCTTCCATCCACCTTGTTTTTTGGTGTGTTGTTTATGCCAGGGTGTGAATACTTATTTTTTATTCTTTCTAGCATTGTCCTTTCAGGGCTCAGCCTCCTTTTTTGTGATGGCATGAACTCTCTGAAGGGCTTGGCACCCAAACCTGTGTTTTTCATCAGCTCACCTCAAACTGACTGTCAGTTTTGGTATGTGGAAGGTGTACTGAAGCTTTGGAAGCTGGCTGGCTGTTATATCCTTGGCAGGATATAACCCATATAGCTAAAGCTACTGCAGCAGTGATCATTACAATATCTACTGTTATGGTAAGTTTACTTTTACAACAGTACTTTACTCAACTTGATTATAACTACAGTAAAACACTGACCTGAAAACAAATAACATGGTAGACCATGTTTAGCTTTTTGTCAATTCTGGACTTAAGACAGAGTAAGATGCTCCATCCAAAAAAAATATAATCAAAATGAAATCTAAGGTGCTTTAGGTTTGTTAACTCTAATATTGTTTGAGCTTTGGTGTGTTCATACCTCTCAATCTCTTAGCACAAGAATTCTGGACAAAGCCTAAATTAATGGGGGGAAATCCCCCAAATTAGAGGCAGATTTTCAATATTGCTTTTAGAAACTTAAGTCTGTTGTTAGAATGGTACTAGAATAGCAGCTTTTTGCATTACTTTGCATTTTCTGAAGGATAGGAAGTCTGAAACTCAAATGTTTGTCATGATCTAGTAACTTCAATCCTCAATAAGTTGCCAGTAAAAAACACATTTTATGAGGGACAGACCAAAAATATATTTAGAGGTGCACCTCTACTGTATAGGTGTAAACATTTATCTCTGTGGATAGGAAGAGATTTCTTATCACTAAACATAATGATTGCGATGTTACTAGCAATTAACAATATTTTTCCAGCCCACTGAATCTTACTTTATTTGTTGCACTCTTGCACAGAAATGACCTGAGCATAGCATCCTTTCAATATGAATTTGGTTGGTACAGTACAAGGCCATACACAGTTCATTCATAAATATAATGTATAAATGTGCTTCAAAGATGGAAGCTTACAAATGAAGCTTGTTGGCAAAAGACTATTGCAGCAGCTTACATTTGATTTGTATGCACTATTCTTTTACTGCGTTTTTATTTCCATTGTTTTCATGATTACTATTGGAAGATGTTAATAAACCATTAACAAAGACTGATACAGCAGACTAGGTGGTATTAGTATCTGTCAGTCTGGAGATTAGAGACAACTGTATCAACATTTCGGAAATGAAGAATACATCTCCTCTAAATTCAGCTTTGCCCATATTGTCTAAGAAGAGATTAGAGATCATTATAATGGTACTGTAATGTCAAAACTTTCTCTGATGTTATGCTGTGTGCTGATATTGATCTGCCTCCTAAGTATGATACTAATTGTCTGTGAACTATATGCTTTAGAAGCTTGGAAGCCAGGTTGAGTGATGAGACAGATGTCATATTTTCATGCTTAATGATGCTGATTTTCTTACGCTACATCATGCTGCAGCCTTCATTCCAGTTTTATGATATTTTGTGGTTTAGGGCTAACCTATTTGTTAGGTCTGCAGTCGGTCTTAACAATTGTGCATGCTGCCGCTTATAGGAATGCTGGAAAGAACACATGCAGCAGTCTCCATCTCTTAGTTTTGAGAGTTCCCTGCTTCCCTTGCTTGCATCACTGCAACTAACTTTAGAAAGTAAAATAGAGGAAAGATAAAGTCAGGGTAGGGCAGTATGGATTACTGTACAACTCACAGTTAGAATCTGGCTGCTGACATTATCAGCTATCTATGCATTATACCACGTGGTGCAGTTTGACCAGGAGTAATGAATCTTACCTGCCTTTTAGGATGAAGATAAACATGTCTCTCTGTTCCGCAAGTAAATGGTTAAGGTTATCAAGAGATGGTGGCTGCATTTGTGTAATGCAGAAAACCCAGGCTATTAGGGTAACCCTCTCAAATATGTTTTTACATTTCCAAGAGAAGTCAGTCAATTATATCTGCTTCATATGAGCCTCATTTTATACACACACAAAGATGCCATGATTAGTTACATGATATTCTCTGGCTTTGATCGGGAATAAGTCAATCACTACAAAATCCAGAAAACAACTGTCAGGCATAAAGAATGAGTCCTCCATGGTCCTGGTGGTAAATGTTCACGATAATATATTTGAAAAATATGTTTTTCTAACACACACACACACACACACACACACACACACACACACACACACACACACACGCTCTCTCACACACACACACACACACACACACACACACACGCTCTCTCACACACACACACACACACACACACACACACACACACACACACACACACACACACACAAACACAAACACACATGTGCATGGTCACACAGATGCATGCAAACACAGACAGACAGACGTGCACATGCACACATACCCACAGAAATGTACAGGTCATATTGTACTCAGCTTGTCAACATTTACTCAGCAATTTACAACAATTCTATTCATGTATTTATATATTTCATTATTTATTTATATATGCAATATTTATATTTATCATTTATATTGATTATTTCTTAATGAATTTCATTGTTGAATGGATAGGGAATGAGCATTTTTGTATGTGATTATATGAATGGTTAAAATAGGCATGGTGTCACTTTAAATGTTGTGTATGGAGTGACTTTTGGCACTAAAAGGTTTTTAAATATTTTAATAAACAGTTGTGATGCATTCTGATTAAGTCCATCTTAGTGTGGATGAAAGTGCTTAATGTGAATGTGTTCGTGCTGTTAACGGTTCATTAAAGAAGTATTTTTGTGTACTTCGTGCATTGGCTTTTGTTTAGTGTTTACTACACATCCGTTACCTAATTTTGGTTTCAGCTTTCGTCTTGTGGATTTAAGGCTTGAAATTTCAGTTTATGATGCAGTACTGTGGAGAGGACTCCTCCAGTATTTATAAATGCAAGCACTGATATAACTTCATGGAAGTCTTTACTCCAGGATATATGTTCAAGGACACTGGTTTTAGTGTTTTGACATTAACACTGGAAAAACACAAAATTATGCCACTGAAATCTAAGTCCTGCCATTGCACATTACTGAAATCACATCCCTCTCCCTTATTTTCATGATTTCAGCTTCATAAAATGAAGGCTATACTATTACATCTTCTATCTGTTTTGCTGTTTATTGGCCAATATTAGAAACTGCCCACACTGATTTATTGTAAATAACCATCCTTCTGTCAAGAAGAAGGTATATATAAGCTAATAAAAAGTTCATTTTAACGTGTAATAGCAACATAGAAGATGCTTGCCACAGTACTAGGTTTTAAGGCTCTTTAGCCTTGTCAGCTGAGAAAATAGATTCATTGCTCACGACTCACATAAGCTTCAAATAATAAAGCTCAAGGATATGCTTCTGGTCTTCTAGTATGTTAAATAGACTAGATAAATGACAATATATTCTACAGTACATTCCGCAAAGGGCCTTTACTATATTTCTTGCCATCTTTAATTCTGTCTGATTAAATGGATGAGACAATAGATACATGCACGGTCTCAAACTAGTTTGCAGTCCTGCTTGGTGTTGTATTTAGAAATAAGTTGGTAGAAAAAGGCATTATGGCTGGGATTCACAGGTTGCACTGCATAAGGTTTGTACAGCTTTACAGCACTGGCCATCAGCACATACACAATTACGTATCTAAAGTGAGACAGACAGCACTTTTGTGCAGGAAGCTATGTTCTCATCTACCTAGACAAACAGTGCAGCAAATGTGCAAGTAGACCCATCAGTGCAGGGAAACATGTACACAGAATTGCAGGGTACAATCACTAGTGTGGCTGCATGCCACCTTGTGTGAGTCTTGTTACTTCACATAGTGCTGTAGCTCAGAATAACCTGGTACACACACAGGCTATGTTGCATGTGTTTAGATGTCCCTCAATATGAGAGCACAAAATGACATGCAAGGCTATATATAGCTGTACAGTAACTGCAACTTCACTGCTATGGTATCTACATACATGGAAGCCTGTCAGTGGCATAGAAGGATAGGAAAGTAGTATACAGGAAAGTAGGGAAAAAAGAAAGGCATCAGGCAGATGTGGTCAGTGGCATAAAAAGGGTAGAAAGTGGTATACAGGAAAGTAGGGAAAAAGGAAAGGCATCAAGCAGAGATGGTCAGTGGCATAAAAAGGGAGGAAAGTGGTATACAGGAAAGTAGGGAAAAAATAAATGCATCAAGCAGAGGTGCACTCTAAAACGCATATATGAGCAACAAGGTTGAGGAGAAGGCAGGACTTCAGTATTTTGTGGGGATAGGGTTTCCTTTTGTTTATGTCAAGAGAGGAGAAGAGGGGGAAAGGCTACAGAAAAATAAGGGGAAGGAAAGGGGGTAGATCAGTGTACAGTAGCAGACAGACATACACAGAACAGTACAGACCAATAGTGCTGGATGTGCATAGAGTAGGAGGGAGAGTTATGGAATGGAGAGAAACAAACCAAGGATGGACTCATGTTGATAGTGAGGGCAGAACAACATACAGGGTAGGGGGCTTGATACAAGGAGAAGGGATTATACCATGATAGAACAGAGTGAGATATAAGCAGCACTTTGAAGTCTGCTGCTCTTGTCCAAAGGGACAGTATTGTGATCTTCATTCACCAGCTAATGGATCAAGTGGAAGCCAGTGACATTGACCAAACTCTGTACCATAGAGCAAGGGGGAGGGAGTGCCTCGCCCACACACTTTTACAGCTGTAAGACCTATAGGCAGACCCATGTGTGCATTGCATGCTAATGTTAAATTCAAACACAAAGTGAGCAGAAATGGATTCCACATCAAGCCTTCTGCCAGAGTCACAGTAATGAGAAATTTTTCCCCCAAGGCTTCGTTTATGTGCTGGAAGGAAGTTCCATTGTTGCAGGCTGAGAGGTCCGTATTTATTTGCTTTTATGCAGGCTGAGAAGTCTGTATTTATTTGCTTTTATGCAGGCTGAGAGGTCCATATTTATTTGCTTTTATGCAGGCTGAGAGGTCCATTGTTTTTACTTTTATGTAGGCTGAGATGTCTATTGTTTTTACTTTTATGCAGACTGAGAGGTCTGTTGTGTTTACTTTTATGCAGGCCGAGAGGTCCGTTGTTTTTACTTTTATGCAGGCTGAGAGGTCCGTTGTTTTTACTTTTATGCAGGCTGAAAGGACTGTTGTTTTTACTTATGCAGACTGAGTGGTCTGTTGTTTTTACTTTTATGCAGGCTGAAAGGACTGTTGTTTTTACTTATGCAGACTGAGTGGTCTGTTGTTTTTACTTATGCAGGCTGAGAGGTCCGTTTTCTTAATGCAGGCTGAGAGGTTTGTTTTCTTTATGCAGGCTGAGAGGTTGTGTGTGTGTGTATATATCTATGTACATATATATATATATATATATATATATATATATATATATATATGCATACACACGCACACACACACAAACACACATATGTGTGTTTTATTTATTTATTCATTCATTCATTTTTACTTCTTATCATGAGGTATCTGATTCAGCATCAAAGAGAAAGGGTGTCTGCCTGTGTCACTGGTGACCTGAGTTTGATTAATGGCTCAGCTTCTAGAGGGTTGAATGCAGCAGCAGAAGTGAAGGACCGATTCTAGTTTACCTTTCTGGAGAAGAGTGTTCAGGGGAAAATTAATTTCACAGATGACTCCTAGCAGTGCTGGAAGTTAGATTCCAAGGTGTGATCTTATGGAGCAAGGGCTTGACAGGAAGCCTGTCTGAGGGGTCTCCCTGTTGTTATTCTGAGACCCATAATTTCAGGTCCTGGAATTACCAAAACAAAACACTGATTCTAAAGGGGAACAGTGAGTGGCAACGCTTGCTGTTTTTCTTTAAACTTATGTTTTGCAGTATAACATGTATCCTTGCACCCTTACATTCCCACTACTTATACTTGCTAAGTCCAAGATTGACATACCTCAGAGAAAAGGAAATTCTTTAAGGTAAAGAGATCTTGGACTTCTTGTAGGCAAGTCCCAATTTTTGCACATTCAGTGTCACTATTCCAGGACTCGCACATAAGAATCTTGGAATTTAAAATTGTTACCCTATTGGATTGGCATGGGTGGGAGCATGCATGAATATACATATTGCATGGCTCCATTGTGCACTCTGCACAGAGTTTTAGATGGAGGAGGTGAGCAAAAAGAAGAAAAAAAAAGGGTTACTCTGAAGTTGTCATTTTTCTGCTTCTGTTGCAACACAGGAGTAGTAATTGTTGTAAGCTAATTAGCACTTCAAAGTGTGCACCAAAACATTGTGAAATTGTCATTTGAAAATCAGGAGGCTTTGCAGATGGTGTATGCAAGTGCTCTTAGAAAGACAAGGTCATGCAGTTCAAATGTGTAACTGTTAGGTCTTCTGATGATGCTTAACTGCTTAATTTTGCTGTACCCCTTACTGGGTCTAGACAGGAATATGAATATGCTGGTTAATTCTGGAAATGTGAGTGTGCTAGCCTCCATCACAGAAACAGGTTAGCCCTCATGTGGTAAAAGTTTGGCTGCATAGTAGGACTCAAACAGAAATAACTCTTTTAGTGTTAGAAAATGGAGCTAAAGTAATAGACTTTTGTAACTTTGTTGTACTGGAAGATAAATTATTCAGATACGACTCTGTATGTAGCAGATTGTTTAGAATGTGCAGAGTCCATCAAAACCTTTACAAGCTTACAGGGTGCATGAAAACAATATCTACAAGGGTACCGATGTGAGTGACATCTTAAGAATCCTGACTGAAAGGGTTATATCTATAAGGGATACAATTAGTGACGTATTGACATCAGGGCAGTTAGGATTTGGTTTTAAGTAGATGCATTCTTGTAGACTTCACTTGTAATGGTGCACTAGAGGCTTTGTTGGGCTTAGTCCAGAATTAACATCCTTTGCAACTATAGATTTCATCTGCTACCTGTCAAACTTGTGTGGCACTAGGCTTCATATCTGACAGCTTAAGGGAACATCTCACATAAGGTTCTGCTGTTGAAAGCATGCACTTCAGGAGTGAACTTTTTTCTAGTAATCTTTTGCCCTATATTCCTTCCATCAAGCATATCCACTACTCTGTTTGTTTTTCTCCTTTTATGGAGTGAAAAACAGAGAGAAACAGAGAAAAAGTGATGACATCTGGGAACTCCAGCAATTTTATGTGATGAGAGATTTTTTAAACCATTTAGAACATGTCTCCACTTATTGGCTAACAGGTGTGGTACGGTGTCTGGCTGTGTCAAATTTCTATGGAGTGAACACGCTCCTTGGCCGGGTTTATGCTTCTAAATCCTTATCAATAACAGTGTGGTACTGGACCTTCTTCTGATGGGATGGACAAATCAACCTTGTCCATTCCCTGTTGTCTGTGTTTGTCAAGCTTCTTTAGCATCTAGGTTTATTGTTGAAAGCAGATCATCTTAGGCATAGTCAGATCCACCTCCTCTATGCTAAGGGACAAGCCTGTTTGTTTAGCAATTTTTCAATTTTGTGCAACGTGGTAGTTTGAAAATGTAAAGGGCTTTCCTAAGTTATTAAGATAACAAGGGATTGCAGTACAAGTGCGTAATTGCACTTAATGTTGTATAATCAGTTCTGTATTAGTACACAATATCTATGTTGGCCTTTACCTACATTTTTCTTGTGTGCTCACTAATTTTGTTATCTCTATCTAACTTATTTTAATGTCTTTATTTAACTTGCTTTGTCCATCTTACTAAGCATAATTTATTGTTATAGTTATCTTTTTTAATTGTATACATTTGCCTTTCTCTTGTGCTCTAGTCATGGCTAAAAGGGTGTTTTGGCTAGTTAACTTGGTTCAAATTGAAACAGTTCCTAGTAAGATTTTAGGAATGCAGCTACAGTTACTCTTACAGTTTCTTCTTCTTTCAGTTTTCCTTCTTTCTTTCTTTGTGTGTGTGTGTGTGTGTGTGTGTGTGTGTGTGTGTGTGTGTGTGTGTGTGTGTATGTGGATGTAAAATGCCCCATTTACTTATGGCTGGTGGTTAAGGATTACTCAAGCTCAAACCCTGTACCTTAGGAACAGGAACCTGCATTCTCTACCGATACCACCACTTCTGATCCAGGGAGTTTGATCTGTTCCTCTTCAAATTTGTGGTGTTATGGCAAATCAGTGAGAATGGAATTCATTAAATAATGATAGCCCTTTGTTTGTCTTCCTATCTTTTTTGGAAACACATGGTAACACAAAAAACTATTTTAGCAACGTTCTAAGATTATACAAGCAATATTTAAAATGTGTCCCTGGTTTTGAGCCTTTGCCCCCCAATAAATTTTGGCTTTTTCCAGATGTCTTATCCTGTGAAATTGAGAGATTTAGTCGTGTCAAGTGGATGGTGCAGTGGTAGTGTTGTCACCTCACAGCAAGAGGTTTTTGGTTTGATTCTTTGTTGGAGTGCCTTCTGTGTGGAGTCTATACGTTCTCCCTGTGTTTGTGTGGGTATCCCCTGAGTGCTCTGGTTTCCTCCCATATTACAAAGATGCATCTGGAACATTTCTCCCTGGGTCTCTGCTGAAAATTGGCTTTGTTTCAAGTTGGACTTTCCTGGTAAACAAATAGTAAATAAATGAACAATTTTGCTGAGAGCTTCAGGGGATGAGGGGAAGAGAAGTTTAGTGCTGCTTATTACAAGTCTGTTTGCATTGTTAGTAGCACAACAGCTAGTAGCCTTACTTTTGTTGCAGAAGGTTGTGGGTTCTACTCCCACAGTATGCAGGTGGATCACTGATACTGTACTGTGTTGTACTGTAAAGAGTGGAAGCTGCAGTCCTGTGAATGTCCTCCTTTGGATGAATTACCTAGTAACCTGTTATCAGTTTGCCATCCATTCCCTATTGCAATATTACTAGCTTATCATTTTTTAATGTAACATAGACAATTTATTCTTCAAGGGCAACGACCACTTTATTTGTAGCTGAAACAATGAAATATAAATGTTTCTTAGCAGCAACATCTTCATAAGTTAGAGATCCCTTTAATGTGGAATTATTTAGATGACTGATTTCTGCAGAAATTTTGCATTTACTGATATTGGTGGATTGTAATGACAGAATTTTAAGTGGCCTTTTATGGTTGAAATTTTCTGAAATGGGTAGTTCTGTCATTGGTTCATACATTTTATTTCATTGCTCACTAGAAGACTGTTCAAAACTGCAAATTTAAAACAGTCTAACAACTGGTGCTGTATTATACAAGGAATATAATTTAATATAATCAGGAAGGTGAATCAAAGAATGCATACATGTATGCATGACCCTAAAAATGTGTTTGAAAACAGTCCAGAGGAAAGTGTGAAAGGCTCAACATCATGGGCAAATTTTAAGCTTTAATCTTGTTACCAAAGCAATGGATGAAGGTAAAGCAGTTCATACTATTTTACCCTGACCTGGCCAAGCCTTTTGACACACTCCCCTACTCAAGTGTAGTACAAAAGATGAATAATGTAGGAGCAAACACTTGCATCACTAGCTGGATTGCCAACTTGCTCACAGGATGCAGGAGATCAAAATAGGGGAAGAGACCAATCACCAATGGAGTCCCCCAGGGTTTGGTGCTGAGACTTTTTCTGTTTGGCATATACATATCAAAAGTAAAAGGAAATACCAAAGGGCTTTGGCCGGCTAAGTCTGAGATGACTGCAAGTTAGGAGCAGTTATTGAATCCTCAAATGATTTAACCATCATGCAGGAAGGTTTGTCCCAAGCAATAACTGGTGTCAAAATCATGACAATGCCCTCTGAGAACTAACCCAATTGTTTGGCATTTGGGAACTTGTGTGTACAGTGACCTAACCTTTGACCAACATGTACCCAGAGTGATAAGAAAGCCTTTCTATATTGCACAGCTTATAAATAAATTATGACTAGACCTACAGATGTTGTTGTCCCCCTTTACAAAGCTCTCATTAGGTCAATTATTTTGTATAATGCCCACTTTGTCATGTATCTGTCCAGCCCAATGCAACAATTGGAATACCTTCAGAAATACCTTACTTAAAAGGATACAAGTCCCAAACAATAGGTCTTGCATGGACCACCTCAAAGATTTATTCATATAGTCAGTATCCTGCAGAGCACTTAGAGGTGATGTGTCTGGCATACAAGGCATCCTCCGACCTAATACAGATGGACCTACTGAATGTCAGCAAGTCAAATGGCATCAGAAATGCTCAGTCCAGGTATCTAAACTGTATGTTGTGGAGAGATGGATATATATCACAGAGGTTACCACTGTTCCAGAATAGACTGTCTATAAAAATAAAACAAAGCTCATCCGTCCATATTCAAATGCAACTTGGATTTAAGGATGGGTAATAGAAAATGTACTCCAGGATTGCCCCTCATGCCACTAATGGATGGAGACAGCTCCTAAATGCTGCATCCCTTATATGGGTCCCCTCAAATTATCTATGGAATGATCACAGTTGTTCTCACTAGAACTAATATACAGTTATCAGCCATGGGATAGGTAAGACCAACCAGGAAATGTTAATTCAAGCACCAAAAGGGAATTGGCTAAGCTTAAAATGTCCTCCAAATAAATCTATGTTGTGGTAGTAAATAGTTATAAAAAATTGCCCTTTTTAGATCACTAAGTGCCCCTCTCACCCTCCACCCCCCAGTCTTCAACAGCTTCCGGCGCTTATGCGGCCAAATTAGTGAATTAGTAGGTTCTCCATTCTGGACCTGTTGCAGCCTTCACTGTCTGCTTAAACCACAGATGGACCACATTAGGCAATTTGACCAACCTACTTGATATTGAGAGGTCAAATCCTCCCTTCCCAGTAAATAAATCTTCCTCTGGAAAGGTATTCCCAGTCTCATCACCCTCTCAAGATACAAGCATTTGTTGAATTGCCTGCTGAGCACATCTATTGTCTGTACTTGTAAGGTAGAGACAAAATGGGAGGCTTGTCATAAATGAACCTGTCCTACTAATGACGCACATACTGAAAATGTTTCACTTTGGTTTTATATATAACACAGGTCAACATTTGTCAATAAAACTAGTAATGCCTGATAAATAGTCTTTCCTGCCTACTGCAGTAGTTGACACAGTTCATATCTCATTCTGTTAGTGTTGAAGAAAAAGGTTCACATTAGAAAACTGTAACAGGTGTAAGATAAGATGCCACAGCAATTCTTAAAACCTACAGTTATGTACATGTATGAATGTCCCATTAGCTCTATGCCAAGCAGCAGACAGATTTGTGTACCCTGTACATATATGAAACTGGTACCCACAGGGATATATCAGGTAAAGTACAGGTACCCCGAAATGGTGTAGCATAACCCCACTACATAATAGGTCCCTGCAAACCCCTCTGTCTGACACAGAAGTACCACATCGTAGTTCAACACATTTGCTATGCTGTCTGAGACAAAGACCAGCTATTTGCAAGAGTAGTTTCCCAAACATACAAAAGAAACCCCACCTCCAAAAAAGTTTGCAATACCATTGGGGGTGGGGGGGCTAAATGTCACTTTCCGCTCAGGGAGGTTGTCAAGGAAGCGGCATCACAGGTAATCATATCAATGCCTAAAGTGCTCTGCTGACCCATGGAAACACTTCAGCCAGGTTATTCCAAGTATCAGCCTTTCTGAACAGACCATAGTAAGGTCCCAGCTGACATTTCCTGAGCCAGCTGTGAAGGAGGTAAAGCATGATATTGCTCTTCTTCTTGCACAGGCAGACTGTGTGATCTGTCTCTAATAGAGGTAGCCATTGCTTTGCAAATATCCTCTGAAAACGGTGGCACATTCATGAGGAATAAAAGGGCAACTTGTGAATCATGTCATGCATATGACATGACTTCTGTATTTCAGGTCACATAGGTTATTAATGGGCAGAATTATGATGCTCTTACTCAAGCAGGTCTCCATGTCGAGCTCTGTGCCATGAGATTTTAGGGGTATGTCTAAACACTTAGCTGCATTTATGTCACAGATTCATGACACCGAAATAAAGCAGTTCATGGACATTCATGACACTTGGTCTAATTTATCTACATACTGTGCAAGGAGACATAAAGCTGCAGGGCTAAAAAGTGCACTCAAGCAGGTCTCCATGTCGAGCTCTGTGCCATGAGATTTTAGGGGTATGTCTAAACACTTAGCTGCATTTATGTCACAGATTCATGACACCGAAATAAAGCAGTTCATGGACATTCATGACACTTGGTCTAATTTATCTACATACTGTGCAAGGAGACATAAAGCTGCAGAGCTAAAAAGTGCACCACCATTTTGTACGCCAACTCCTACACACTTAGAAAACTATTTTTGAGGTCTTAGCAGCAGTGTTTAGGGAATCAGTATCACGTTCTGGTCTTATAGGCAGCTCTGAGGTGATGCACATTAATCTGCAAGTGTATGGTAAGCTGTCTGTCTGTGTTCCTAAGGGTGTGCACCCCCTGTTGAGGAATTCACTTTGCATAAGGCTTACAATATGTGTACACAGATTGCACTGGTAACAATATATCCTAAGATATCAGAGCAATCTCTTCCTGTCCAGGCTCATCAGTTTTTATGGAGAGGATTTACCCTGAGTACAGTACCTGGGAGCCTCTAGTGCTGGGTACAACAGTCCTATCCCTGTATGGGTCCACGACAGAAGAACGAAATGCCAAATTACCGACAGACACATCACCGAGATGACATGGTCAATAGCAGACATCCCCGACAAAGGTAAGTGAAGTAATTACGGAACAGAACACATTTCTGTTCCCATAATACACACAAAACACACATTAAAATGTGTATAGTAGGGGGGCAAGCGCCCCCTGCACCCCCCATGTAGGGGGGGCTGTGTCCCCCCCTTCATAAATATACCAACTCCGAGATCGAACTACAGTGAAGGAATGGGACTAACTCCTATTCCGCACTACTCACTGTTGTCAGGGATGTCTGCTGTCAGCGATGTCGTCTTGGCGAAGTGGTAATCGGTGATACGGCGTTTCGTTCTTCTGTTGTGGACCCCCCTGTACACACACCCATCCTACTGTAATACTATAATATGGTATGTGGGAGCTGCTGGTGTTGGGTACATCAGTCATATGCCTGTACACATACCCATCCTACTGTAGAACTGTAATATGGAATGTGGGGCCCTCTGGTGCTGGGTACAGCATTCACATGCCTGTACACATACCCATCCTACTGTAGTACTGTACAACTGTAATATCGTGTGTGGGAGCCTCTGGTGTTGGGTACAGCATTCACATGCTTGTGCACATACCCATCCTACTGTAGTATTGTACAACTGTAATATATGATATGTTTCACTAAGTGCCCCTGATGGCACTCTGAACCAATGGGGACAGGGGTGCTGATCAACCTTTAGAGGACTAGGTGTAGCAGACTCATGACATCAGTGGTGTAGGAAGGTTGAATTTCACACTCTAGTAATGTAAGTCTGTCACCAACACATTAAGTAGAATCAATATATGTAACCCTCTGTGAATTACAGAAAGAGGCAATTCTGGACACATTACGGGTGCTTAGAAGAGCTCTCTTGGCTAACATTAAAGATGAAACAATGCTAATTTCATGATCTCTAATCGCACCTTGAGATAGGAATTATGTCCATTCCCGATATGGTTATAAGAAACCCAAAACACTTGAAATTAAACCAGCTAGAAACAAGTATGCATTCAACAGTTCCGTACCTGGCCCTCATATGCAGTAGTCATGCGCCAGTAAATCATAAAGGTTAGGACCATGGACTATATGGAAATGAAGAGGGTATTACATAAAAGAAATCCGTATACTCCTGCTAAACGGTGTGTATTTGTGTTACAGAAGAGTTGATAATATACTATCCAGAATTACCCGATAGGTTTAGGGTACATGAATAACAGTATAGTGAATGACTTTAGATGAAAGATAACATGCTCCTGAATTATCAGTCTCTTATATGCTAACAGTTTGTGAATAAATCACTGACAGTTTATATTTATTTTATTTTGACCAGATAAGTAGACTGGATTACAGTGGTCCCTTTTCAACCATGATCTAATTGCAGGAAACAAAAAATAAATAAATAAATAAAAACAAACATAGAATTAAACATGCAAACAAAGAGTAACTTCTGGGTCTGGGCTTTAGTTTGGCTTTCTACTCCATCTGCTATCACATGCTATCAATCCCCAGAGAGCAGATGTCCTCAACTGCAAATCATTGCTCTTGTTCTACAGCTTTAGGTGATGATGTAATAAGACGTAGTAGTTACTTATCTGCCATTTTTTGCTCATGTCCTGCTAAGACCTCCTCAGTGCTTTTAGATGTTACATATTACAGTTCTTGAATACTATTATCTGTTAGCTTTAACTCGTTGGCTCCAACAAAAAGTGACTTACACAGTTGAGGGGCCAAGCCTGGCCATTAACCCCCACCCCCCCAAAAAAAAAAAAAAAAAAAAAAAAAAACAGAAATCCTGGTTATGCACTCCACCCTGCTTTTTTTTCTTTTTAAGCAACTCACATGATGTGTAGTGAAATATGAAGCTCAAATCAGAGAAACAAAAAAGGTTTTGTTTCTTTTTCGGCATGTCATGCAATTCAAATCAGAAAAGCAGATGCATGCCCAAATCAGAAGTGCAAATGTTATATTGGATTCAAACATTTTGGAGTTTTTTCTAGTGCTAAAATTTCATGTTTTTATTTTTCTGTATTCTACAGGTGTGTGTCTTTGTCAGTGTGGTCCAGTCTCCTGCTTGAACCTCCAGGATTCTCCCTCCAAGGTTGATTCTGCAGGGTGTGGATTTTGAATAATCAAACCTTTTCAGATAAATTACTGGGTATTACAGTCAGTCAGTAATTGTTCAGAAAATACATATTTATCCTTTTTTGTTATTCTCCAAGTCACAAGAGCACCATCTGGTTAAGTGAAATGCTCAGAGTTACACAACAGACAAATGGAATTATTAAGCATCAAACCCTGAACTCCTGACTACAGAAAGGTGCTCATTAAGAGTTCAGAACCTTAATACATTTCATTAACTGCCAGACCTTCATTAAATAGAAGTTATGTTCTTACCATAACGTTCCATGTTAGTTGTCTTCTTCTCGCCTTCTTCTTGCTGGATGGGTTCGGAGCCGACCTCGGCTCCGACTCGGCCACTCTAAAGCTCGAGAGTTGGTTCCACCGGCTCGAGGCTCCCCTTATATCCCACAATGCTAGGCGAGAGTTACCTCAGATCTCGTTTGTAAGCTAACCCCAGCTTATAACAGAAACAGTATAACTGTAAAAAACAGAATCCACCTCTAACAACAGGAAGAAGAGGGGAGACCTATATCCTGAAACAAGAAATATGCATAATAGCATATAGCTAAGAAAGAGGTGGTAGAAAGAGAGGTCACGATCACAACTCCTCTAGGTCTGTCCAGGCCAGGGGGAAGGAGGGTGGGACGCAAGAAGAAGGCGAGAAGAAGACAACTAACATGGAACGTTATGGTAAGAACATAACTTCTATATGTTAAGTTGTCTATCTCGCCTTCATTCTTGCTGGATGGGACCGCGTCCCTAGCACCTTGTCCCGGGTGGCCTAACAGAACAGACTCCTGAGAACAGTGGAACCAAAATTAGCTCTATGCCTAGAAGCTAAATCCAACTTATAATGGGAAATAAAAGTGTGAGGAGTAGCCCAAGTAGCCGCTGCACAAATGGTGTCAATAGGCAGTCTGTCTTGGAAGGCTAGAGAAGTAGCCAAAGCTCTGGTGGAATGGGCTTTAGGCTTATTAGGCAGTTTTGGTGTCTAATCTCATAAACAAGGGTAATCAGAGATGTTAGCCATCTGGATAAAGATACCTTTGAAACTGGAAGTCCCTTTCTGCTTTCCGCATAGGAGACAAACAGCTGATCAGATTTTCTGAATTGTTTCGTCCTGTCCAAGTAGTACCTTAATTGACGATGAACATCCAGACAGTGTAATTTTTGTTCAGACCTATTTGAATACTCCGGGAAAAAGACAGGGAGGTCAATGCATTGGTTTAGATTTGATGTTGAAACCACCTTAGGCAAAAAGGACGGGTCAGTTCGTAAGGAAACTCTGTCCTTATGGAACACAAGGTAAGGAGAACGACAACTGAGTGCTTGAAGTTCTGAAATTCTTCTAGCTGATGTGATAGCCACCAGAAAGAGAGTTTTCCATGATAATAACTTTAAGGAACATGAAGCTGCAGGTTCGAAGGGGAAAGAATCAAAGAAGCAAGAACTAAATTTAGGTCCCAAGGAGAAGGAGGATTTCTTACAGGAGGTCTGAGAAGAAAAACTCCTTTCAAAAAGGCTTTGCAGAGTTTGTGGGACATTAGGGCGGATTCAGAAATACCCACATGGAAATTAGAAATAGCTGCCAATTGAACCTTAAGAGTAGATGGAGATGAACTTGCATGGAAGAGTTCAGCAAGAAAATCAAGGACTAGTTGGATGGAAGCGGTGAAAGGATCTATGTCCTTTCCTTGTGCCCAATATGAAAAGCGTTTCCACTTACTCAAATAAATCTTTCGAGTGGAAGATTTATGGGAAGCTATCAAAATATCTCTAACAGAGTGAGATAATTGAGGAAGCCTGGCTACGGTTGGAAGTGGAGGAACCAAGCAGTGAGGTTCAGAGAGGGAGGGAGCGATGAAACTGACCCGACTGATGGATCAAAAGATCTGGAACTAGGTCCAGATTCCACGGTCGCTCAAAAGAAATCGATGCAGAAAGGGGAACCACACTTGTCGAGGCCAGTAAGGAGCAATGAGGATCAATGAGGCCTTCTGAGCGATAGCTTTCTGTATTACTTGAGAGATCAGTGGGAAAGGAGGAAATGCATACAGAAGTCCCGGGCCAAACTTGGACTAGCGTCCCTGCTGGGTTGGCCTGGTAACGGGAATAGAGTGAAGTATTCTCTGCACTTGCTATTTTGGGGAGCAGCAAAAGATCGCAGCAAGGCTGACCCCACTTGAGAAAAATCTCTCTCACTACAGAGTCTTTCAGAGACCACTCGTGAGGCATGAGAATAGCTCTGCTCAACTTGTCCGCAATGTGATTGGACTTCCGGGATGTGCGTTGCTATCAGAAAACGCTGAGAAGAAATCGCCCATTGCCACAGTCTGAGTGCTTCTCGACACAGGGGGTATGATCTGGTTCCGCCTTGTTTGTTGATGTACCACACTACAGACATATTGTCTGTCTGGATTGCAATCGTTCCCAAGGGAAGAGAGTCTTGAAGGGCTTGCAACGCTAAAAGCACTGCTCTCATCTCCAGAACATTTATGTGCAAGTGGCATTCGTCTGGTTGCCATGTGCCCTGGACTGTCCTGCCCTGATAATGCCCCCCCCCACCCGATCAGGGAGGCATCCGTTGTCAGAGTAGCAACCGGAGGAGGTGGAACAAATGGTCTCCCCAACAGGAGCTGGGGGGAAGACATCCACCACATGAGATGCTTTTTGCACGCTTGCGTGATCATAATGGTGTGAGACATTGGAAGTTCCTGATATGACCATTGAGAAAAGAGCATCCACTGAAGGATCCGCATGTGGTATCTGGCCAATGGAAGGAGGGGTATGGCCGCTGCCATGATTCCCAACACCTTTAGAACTAACCTGGCTTTGGCTCTGTTGTAGTTGAGAAGTAGTGATACCAATTTTTGAATGTCTGATATCCTTTGGTTCGTTAGTGTTGCAGACATGTTTACAGTATCTAAATTTGCGCCTATGTAGGTAATAGTACGACAAGGCGACAAAACAGACTTTTCGCAATTTATTGATATACCCAGATCTTGACAGATGCGAAAAGTGTAATCTCTGGCCATCAGAAGGAGATGCTTGGTGGGAGCTGTGAGGAGCCAGTCGTCCAAATATGGAAACACCTGGAATCCCTGTCGTCTCAGGTGAGAAGCTACCACTGCCATGCATTTGGTAAACACCCGGGGGGCAGTGGTGAGACCAAAGGGCAGGGCCCTGAATTGAAAATGACTGGTTCCCAGCCTGAAGCGGAGGAATCTTCTGGAGCGTCTGTTCATTTTTATGTGATAGTACGCGTCCTGAAGGTCTATAGAGCACATCCAGTTTCCTTTTCCCAATAGGGGAAGAATGGATTGCAGCGTGACCATCCGAAATCTTGTTTTCTTGACCGATCTGTTCAAGATACTGAGATCCAAAATTGGTCTCCAGTCCCCTGTTTTCTTTGGAACTAAAAAGAACCTTGAGTAGATTCCGGATCCTAGTTGGTCTGCTGGCACTGGCTGAATAGCTCTTTTGCAAGCAGTTTTGAAATTTCCAAAGCTGCTATATCCCTTTGAGCGGTGGGACATCTGGAAGGGATTTTTGACTGATTTGGAAAGCGAAGAAAGGGAATAGAATAACCTTCGAAATGATGGACTGTACCCATTTGTCTTGTGTCAAGGATAGCCAGGCTTCTGGGTACAGTGACAATCTTCCCCCGACTGCCTCCAAAGATGGGCAGTCGGGCAACACCTCAGGGATGCTGAAAGGGCTTATCGGAGGACGTTTCTCGATTGCCCTGGTTCTGCGGACCCCCTCTGCCTCTAGGGCGACGTCTACCATTGTTGTTCCCCCCTCTGCCTCTGGCGGGGAACCGACTCTGTGTGTCAGGCGAAGTCCCTTGGGATTGTTTACGGAACCACATCTTTCCCCCCTTCTGGCCTTTGGGGTAAGGCCTAGAGGGAGTAGAAAAACGGACTCCGACGGCAGAAAGGGTCTTGCCATCAGTCTCGCACCTAGTCAGGGTTTCTTTCACTTGTGGACCAAAAAGAGATGATCCATCAAAAGGGGAGTTCGTGAAAGACGTCTTGAAAGGTTCCGCAAAATTGCATAGCCGCATCCAGGCGTGCCTACGTAAGGCTACCCCTGTTCCTGCGGCTCTGCTCGCTCCATCGGCCGCATAAGAGAGGAGGCGCATGGAGGAGTTGGAAATAGAATTAAGGATAGCCAGCTGCGTGTTCATTTTTTCTTGGAAACCCGCAGCTGTAGGGTCCTTCAGCATTTCACTCGCTTCCTTGATCAAGTCCCTTTGAAGACGAGTGAAATGGCACAGGTAATTCAGCGAACGCATAGTAAATGTCGCTGAGGAGAACATCCGCTTCCCGTACCTATCCATGGACCTAGATTCCTTGTTAGGTGGATGGACAGGCACTGAAGGATCAGCCAGTTCCTTCTTTGTGGCGGCAGCTACCACCATAGCATCCACAGAGACTCCTTTTGATAAAAATTCCTTGTCTGATGGAGCTGTGATGAATTTGGAGGGTCTCCTGGGAGTGGGGTCCACTGAATCAGGAGCCGTCCAAGCCTTTTTAGCAACCACCTGCATGAGGGGGTCGAAGGGGGGGGACACCCAGGAGGTGGAAGGACGAGAGCCAAACGCCTCAAGATACACAGATTCGTCCTCCGAAGGGTTGAGGGCTGGCCAATTTCCCCTCTGTTTCAGGATCTCCAGAATGTCTGCAAATGAGACATCTTCAGAAGGGGAACGGGGGGAACCCTCAGAATCATCCAGATCTGTGTCGGAAGTGATAGACTCAGGTGAGTCAATGTGCTTCCTCTTGCACTTCCTCTTCCGAGGGGGCTCTTCTGCCAAATCAGGAGAGGCCTCAGAAGAGGATGAAATCCGCAAAGGGAGTTCCTGAGGAGTTGGCTCTCTGCGGTCCGGGATGAGGGAGTGAGTCGATTTACCCTGAGGCAGCATAGAGGGAGGGGCTGACGGAGCCGACTGTGGAGTAGAGCCAGGCTCTAACACACTCCGCATGACCTCGAAAGCACCCCTGTCAGGCAGAGCCAGAGGTCCCCGCTCCGAGGAGCTAAGAACCCCCCTCGGCACTGACAGTGATGGCTCCGAGGCCGATGTCGGAGCCGAACTCACCAGCGCCGAAGCACCGAGAGGGAGAGGGGGTCGGACAAGGGTCCGATGCCACTCACCCCCTCGGAGCCGACGAGGGAAGCCCGGCGCCGAGATTCCTCCATGGAAGAAAACGGAGCCGACGACGAAGCCGAAGACAATTGTCTCGGCTCCGAGGGGACCACAGTCTCCGTTCCGAGACGACCCGGCTCCGAACTCAAGAGAGTCGAAGGAGGAAAGAGTTGATGGACCGGGGCAGGCACCGACTGATGAGTCGGGCTCTGAAGCATCTGGGCTAGTGCCTCAGACTTGAGTAGTCGACTCACCACCCTCTGAAGGTCATGATCGGACAGCCTCGATGACCTAGAGGAATGAGACCTTTGGCTCCGTTCAGACAGCAGGGGAGATCCTGGAGCCGAATGAATGGAGCCAAGAGAAGGTGACCTAGACCTCTTTCTGGTTGTCGGCTCCGAAGATCTTGTCGGAGCCGACACGGGTACCTCGATAACCTCGGCTCCGGCCGGAGCCGAGGAAGCCACAGAAACTGTGGACTGAGTTTTATCGGCTCCAGCCGGAGCCGATAAAGGCAAAGATTGAACAACCTGAGGTCTCGGCTCAGAAGCCGGAGCCGAAGACCTCGATGCCTTGGAGGGCTTCCCTGTTGAGACAGACAGGGAATCCTCAGGCTTCAACAAGCCTCTCAGAATAAGCTTGTTTTTTCTTTCCTGCAGGACCCTGGGGCTGAAGCCATGGCAAACAGCACAGGAGTCCTGCAGGTGCAAAGGCCCCAGACAATAGACACAAGAAGTGTGAGCGTCTGTCAGAGACATTTTCTGACAGCACGCATCACACTTCTTGAATCCGGAGACCTTTGCTTCTTTAGACATAGCCTAACTGGTGAACACAACACACACTCACACACACCAGTTATACCCTGTCAGAATAACAAACTTTAGTAAAGATACTAATAATAAGTACAATAAACAGTAGTACACTACACAAACACTCCCTAGGGAAGGGAAGGCCTAAGGCCCAAGGGAAGAACTAAAAGTTCTTTTAACAAGAAACGGGAAAAATAGGTTCGGGGATAAAGTTCAAGGAACTACACTAATTTAAGAATAATTAAACTAAAAAAAGGGGAAAAAAGAGTAACTTTTTATAGAAAAAGCTAAAACTCACCTGGAACCGGTAGAAAAACCAACCTCGAAGCTGTAGCGGCAAACGAGATCTGAGGTAACTCTCGCCTAGCATTGTGGGATATAAGGGGAGCCTCGAGCCGGTGGAACCAACTCTCGAGCTTTAGAGTGGCCGAGTCGGAGCCGAGGTCGGCTCCGAACCCATCCAGCAAGAATGAAGGCGAGATAGACAACTTAACATCTTCATTTTCTGATAAATTACTGAACACAACAACCTCTATTTGACATCTGTGTGCCTCTGACCAAGTCATCAGACAGTGTTCCCTGGTCACCCCCTGAAAAGGGACACTGTACAGCAAATTTACTTGGTTAACAAATGGTTCATCCCTGAAAAGGTACACTTTATACAGCAAAATTACCTGTTTCACAAATACAAGAAAATAAATATTTGCAGATTGGGCTTTTGTCCCCTCATTATTTTTGGCTTTGTTCAGAATTCTTGAGCTAAGAAGTTGAGGGATACTAGTTTCTTAGGTTATTACTAGGCTATTGATCTATGCATATCTTAAGTCCATCCTTACATTTCCATGGTCATTTTTAGCCTTTATGTTTTGCATATGAATAAACCAGAGTTGGGCTGAAAAAGTATATGTTGGGTTGTTCACAATTTTTCCCTATCCATAAGGGTCAGGGATGTTAAACTTGGGGCAAATTCATGATCTTCCATCCATTCATCCAAATTACATTTGAATAGAGTAAGGGGAGCACTTTGCATTATTGTAGAGTGGAAAATGTTCTGTAAAAGTACAAGTCTTTGTAATCCAAACCTACCACTCCAACATGTTCTGTTTATTTTGCAAAAGAGATTGATATCCCTTGAGTGGGAATTTAAGATACCACTGGACTTGTGAATGTGTAATAAGACTGACAGAATAAGATTTGTTATGCATTAGGATTTAGTAATTGGCATTTGGATCTATTTTTGCTCATTCCCAATAAAATGCTTGGCTTTCTGGCAAATTGCTGTGGACTGCAGTCATTAAATAATGAAATTCATGTGAATTTCAGACTTTGTATCCTTCAGAAAGCACTTGCTAATGAAAAAAAAAATCTAGCAACTTTCTAAGTATATAAGAGAAACATTTAAAATATGTTCCTGATTTTGAGTTTTTGATTCTTGAGCTAAGAAGCGGACAGGATGGGGGGGGGGGGTTACAGTTGTTCTACTGTATGGCTTTGACAGCAGCAAGCTGAGATGCTTTTCTGGATGCATCCATTCACTTGTTCTCAAGCAGATATCTTAGTTGTACTGTCATGCAAGTGGCTGTAATGAATGTGTGTGTGTGTGTGTGTGTGTGTGTGTGTGTGTGTGTGTGTGTGTGTGTGTGTGTGTGTGTGTGTGTCTGCAAATACTCGGTCCCTGTAACCCACAGTAGTTATGGTGTAAAGGAAGAAACTGATTATGGTAAATAGGAACATCATTTGTATGAGCCATGTTAATTGGGTACACCCCTTGATTTCTTTGTTTTGTTGACAGTGTGTTTATTAGAATGAGAATAAACTGAATAACATTGAGTCTATGAGATGTCTTCTGAATTCCTTCACCCTTCACATAGATGCTAGTTGGCGCTTCACTCTATACTATTTGAAAAAATAATGAAAGAATAGCTATTCAAGCAAAGTTAGAACATCAAGCTTTGTAATTTGATATTATATATTCCTCTAAGAATCAGCTTTGCAGCTACAGACAGCCACGCTTATAAGGTTGATGTAATATTCTTTATTCCAAGTTATTCAATCCAAGGCAGAAGAGCACTGTACTTTGGGTGCATCTCGAGGTGATTGCATCACCCATTCAACAATTAATTAGCCAGTTCTGGTTCAGTACAGCCTGATTTCAGAGAGATCCTTTGATCTATTTGTAACATTTGTTATTATTCAAGCATACAAAATGAGAGGAGAGACATGGACTGTAATGCTGCCATCTCTACCAGCTTCACATTTGGACTGTGCAACAGTGTACAGGAAACCAGACTTCATAACCTAAATACAGTACTCTTAACAGGACTAAAAGGGACCAAAAGACTTGCATACATGTTACACCCCCATTTTTGTAAGTAAAATGTGTTATCCTTCTTTAATGTAACATATTTATTTATCCTCACCTTGGACCCTCAACAAATTTAAATAAAGTGAATATCTGTATCTACATCTATCTATCTACGTGTGAGTGAGTGTGCATTGATTATACCATGGTCCTGTACCTGTGATCCAAGAATGAAATACACAGTTTTGTGGACCCTTTTCGCTACTGCAAGAAAGAACATAACAATGATATGGACGTCTGAATCTTCTCCAACCTTCAAACAATGCAGAAGTATTGCATCAACAGTACTGCAGGTCGAAATGAGCACCCTCAAAGGAAGAACCAAAAAAATGACATCATTGCATCTCTCATGGCAAAAAGTATCTGAAGTACTAGCAAGCTTTGCTTTGAAAGTTCATAGAAATAGAACTATATGTAAATCGTAGACACCCTTGCAAATGGTTTATAAATAGTTTGCTCTTGTTAGATAGTTTTATTTAATTACTTGTTTAAATATTGCATATATATTTCAATGTGATGAAAATTGTACATATGATTCTTTGTTTGAAAATTAATAAAAACATTAAAAAAAAAAATATTCCAAGACTAACCTCTCTGTACTAAGCAACACATTGGCTAAATTCCAAGCACCCTAAACCCAGTAAACACCATAGCACACAATGAGCTGTTTACAAAATCCCTGTACAGCCATATTGATAGCTGTACAGAACAAGCTGTGCCAATTCGTGTTAAGAATAAGACAAATTCACAAGGCAAGCCAACCTGGTGGAATCACAGTATCAACTGGATGTACAACAAAAGAAAAAATCTTGGCCAAGCATAGGAGGAACAAAGTCATATATATTAAAAGCCCCCCTTAACAAACTAAACAGGCAGTTAAGAGGGTTAATTAATACTTCAAAGGCTAAATTTGAAGAAAAAATAGCTTCCCAGGCAAAGGACAACCACAAAACTTTCTACAGCTATGTCCGTAACTTGAGAAGGAATACACAACTACTTGCAGAACTTATTGTAAATGGCATCACCTACATTGAACTGGAGGCCATTGCCAACCTTTTGTCTGACAGGTTTCAGCTCATATTCCTCCCCCCAACACTTCCCCTGATACTCCAAAGGAAATAGCACATAACACAATCCCCCCAACCATTACTAGTGAACAGGTTATCAATAGACTCTCCAAGGCCAAAACCATTGCATTGATGGGCCCCGATAACATCCTGGGATGTTTAATAAATAGCATGAAACATAACCTCTCAGGTCCACTTGAATCACTTTGAAACTGGAGACTTCAGTCAGGTTTTGAGCCCAAGGAATGGAAGATGGCTACAGTCATTCCCCTGCACAAAGGAGGTGCAACCACTGATCTGAGTAACTACAGGACCATAAGTCTTACCAGCCTCATGTAAGGTCATGGAAAGAATCACTATGGACATGATTAATGAGGAAATGGGTAACCGGCAAATACTGGATCCATCACAGTTTGGCTTTGTTAAAGGAAGGTTATAGAATAGTGTTTGTGTGTGTTGTACCTTTTAAGAACTGTTTCAAGGACAGCACATGCATATAAATAGCAAGCATGTGCTAGCTTCAGTGCCATTTTGAGAGTGCAGCCAGAGAGTGAGCATGTATGAGTGTAATAGCTAAATTGTTTGTAAGTTTATCTAAATTAAAGTTATTAAGCCTCAATCCTGATGTGTTTGTACATAATAAAGCTGCTTGAACAGAACCCACAGAAGTTCGTCTCCTTTAGCCTGACCAGACGAGCAACATGGTGTCAGAACCGGGATTCCAGAGGCTGCTTTTCAGAGCTACAAGGTGCAGAGTTAACAATGAAGGTAAACGAAGAGAACTGAGTACAAAAAAGGGTCAGAAATGAACTAAAGGTAATGAAAACTTGGATGAATGATTTATTAAAAAAGATAAAACGGAGCATTACAAGGGCACAAACTGCATTATTATGCAAGCAAGAGGCACAAAATGTTTATTAATCAAACAAAATGTTTAAATTTAAGATATTTGATAAAACAATTGTCAAAGCACATAAGGGGTTTGGAATTACAAAACGAGCATGTTTAGAGTAAAATGAGCACAAGAAAAGTATAAGGGACATGAAAAAATATTAAACGAGTAAAACAAATATAATAAGGGACAAAAAGCAGATTAAGCATAAATAAAGCAAAGCAGCTGCATGTTTTTTGGCAAGTTACTGTGTTTTGGTATAAACTACTATTTTGCATTGATTGAAGCTATTCATGGCATAACTAAAGTTATTTGAAGTATCTCAAAGTGTGTAAAAGTACTTAGTGTGTATTACTGTAAAGCAAAAACTGAGGGTGATGCTACTCAATGCTAGAAGTCTAAATCTCAAAATGCACTCACTCGAGGCACTCCTTAAAATGGAGAACATCGATATCTGTGCAGTGACTGAGACCTGGTTTAAGACTCCAGAGAGCACCCCTGCACTACCAGGCTATAACTCATACCACACTTTTCAGCCATGTAACCTGGACCGGAACACCAAAGGTGGAGGTGTGTCCACATTCATTAAGGATATCCACACCTCAAGGCTAGTTGCTCAGCATCATGCAGCCGACGATATCCAAATGCAACTAACTCTGGGCAAAACTGCAATACAAATTGTAGCTTGCTACAGTTCACCCCCCATGCCTCAGGATTCCCACTCCCCTTTTCTTGATGTACTGGAAATTATTAGGGTTCAACCAAACACCCTAATAATGGGTGATTTCAACTACCCCACCATTAACTGGGAAAACTACTCATGTACCAACTCCTTCGCTCAGCGCTTTCTGGAATTCATAAACTCCAATGCCCTGGATCAACTTATCCACACCCCCACCAAGGACAACAATATCCTAAGTCTAGTCATTACCAACATGAGTGACCGGTGTTCCACACCTGAAGTCAGTGCCTCATTGGTCCTATCTGACCATAAGCTAATTACCCTAGATATCCACATCCTGCCCCCACCCCCCATTAAGGAAACCATGGTAAAAATTTTTCCAAAGCCAATTTCATGCTTAAGACAGATGTGGTGAACTTCATGACACCCATGCAGATGGACAATACAGTTACGACTACTGAATCCTACACAATTGCACTTTATAAGCACTTACATGAGTGCATGGATCGTGCTATCCCAAACAGAACCAAGACGCTATCCTCCAAAAAAAGGAAGCCAATCTGGTGGTCCCCTGCCATAAACAAACTGTACAACAGAAGGAAGAAACTGTTGCAAAAGAGAGTAAAATCCCACGGGAGGAGGAGCTCCCTGGTCAGCCTCGGTAAGAAGCTGCAATCCCTGATAAAATCCTCCAAAGCTAGTTACGACAACAAAATCACCACTGATTCTAAAGACAACCACAAAGCATTCTATAGCTATGTCAAGAATCTCAATGGCAACACTCAGATCTGCTCTAAGTTACAGCACAATGGCACTAAATATACAGACCCAACTGATATTGCCAACATCCTGGCAGATAGGTTCAGTGCTAACTTTACCCCCCTTTCACCCCGTAAAGAGCCCATCTCTATACCGGAAGAATGCAAAGTTCCTGTAATCACGGCTGCACAGGTAAAAACCACACTCTCCAAAGCCAAGAACACAGATCCATGGGACCAGACAACATCCCAGGCTGTGTTCTACATGAACTACAGAACGAGCTGGCACCCCACCTAAGTACCATGTTCAATCATAGCCTCACCTCAGGCTTTGTGACTGCTGAATGGTGCACAGCAACGGTTATCCCACTCCACAAGGAAGGAGCCACCATGGACCCCGGGAACTACCACCCCATTAGCTTGATGAGCCTGGTCTGCAAGGCCATGGAATGTATCATCTTGGAACTTATAAATAAAGACATTGGTAATCTCCAAACTCTGGACCCCACCCAGTTCGGGTTTGTGAAAGGCAGATCATGTTTCCTAAACCTGATGGACTTCTTTAAAGCAGTCACCAAAGCCGTAGACAAGGGTAAGGTGGTTCACACAGCCTATCTAGATCTTGTCAAGGCTTTCAACACCATTCCCCACTCTGGAATTATAGATAAACTCACTAAACTAGGTATAAATCCCTATGTCACAAGGTGGGTTGCCAACTGGCTCACTGACAGAACCCACACTGTGAAAGTAGTAGACTCCAAATCCGACTTCAGACCGGTGACAAGTGGAGTACCACATAGTTCAGTCCTGGGTCCTCTCTTGTTTGGTATCTACTTCTCTGAAGTACAGGCTAACACAGAAGGTCATTGGCTAACGAAGTTCGCAGATGACTGCAAACTAGGAGCCATAATCGAAACTCCTAACGATGTGGACATCCTACAAAAGGACCTCACTGAGACAGATGCCTGGTGTCAAAGTCATGGCCTCAAGCTCAATGCCAAAAAGTGCATTGTCATCCCCTTTGGTAAAAACTCTGTACCCATGAACTACAACATAGGCGGTAGTATACTTAACACTGAAAGTGTGATGAGACCTTGGGACACAGGTGGACAGTAGTCTCTCCTTTGATAATCACATCGCCACAGTAGGCAGGAAATCCTTCTACATGGCACACCTCATCACAAAAGGTTTCTCATCCAGAAAAAAAAAGAGGTCATTGTTTCCCTCTACTCATCACTCACTAGACCCATTATAGAGTACAACACCCCTTTTGGTATGTACCTCACAAGACATCTACAACAACTGGAAAGGCTGCAGAAATACCTCACAAAGAGGATTACCGGCCTCAAACAGATGCCCTACGCAGACCGTCTCAAACAACTCCAGCTTTACTTCGTCGCATATCACCTATTCAGAGGTGATCTCTGCCTAACATACAAAGCAATGTCAAACTCAGAGCTGTTGGACATGCTCCACTTAAAGAAATCCCATTCCCTCCGAGCTACATGCTCTAGGGACTTAAATCTTGTCACCACAATAAACAGAACATGCCGGAGGGATAGATTCCTGTCTCAGTGACTTCCCATACTCTGGAATAAACTACCTAGCTATATCAAACAAAGCTCCTCATTAGCACTCTTCAAGAAAAATCTTGATTGGATGGGAAATAGGAAATTCACCCCAGGGATCACCTCTGTGGCTCTGCTTGACAGTGGTACAGGAAAATAATTTTCTTGGGTGGCAAAAGCCAGGGTACCTTTTTGGCTGGGCTTGTATAGGCCCCAGGGCCAATAGCCTAGTACCTACCTATGTACATTTATTCTGAAGAGTTTATTGTGTGCAAAGTGCAGCTATTTCATAAAGTGCAGTTAAACTACTGCCATTTTGGGTGGCCGCAGTGGTTAGCATTGCCACCTCACAGCAAGAGGTTCTCTGGTTCGATCCTCAGCTGGGGTGCCTTCTCTGTGGAGTCTGCATGTCCTCCCTGTGGTCGCGTGGGTTTCCCCTGGATGCTTCGGTTTCCTCCCACATCCCAAATACATGTTGTAGGTGGATTGGACACTCTAAATTGCCCCTAAGTGTGAGTGCGTGCATGTGTGTGCCTTCTGTGGAAGGTTGGGTGCTGGGCTGGCAACTCGACACCGTAAAACTCCACTGCCAGTCATGAGCAGACAGGTGATCCACTGTGGCGACCCCTAACTGGGAAAAGCCAGAAGAAGTCAAAATACAACCATTTTGAAAAGTTTCTTGTGCGGGTGTGTCTAGTCGCAGAGTGCCACCATTACAGATTGTTTCTTGCACTGTACAGAGTTCTTTGGCAAAGTACAGCCATTTTGGGAAAGGTTTAGTGTGTTGTGTACTGTTATTCGCAGTGTGCAAGTACTTTAAAATTTTTTTTTTGCTTTGAGCTTCTTCTGACAGTTTATTTGCACAGTACAGTTGTTTTGGAATATTTTTTACACTGATAAGAGGTGATTTCTTACAGTAAAATGATTTCAGGAGTATTCTTGTGCCCCTAAGACTTATTTTGCAAAGTTCAGTTTGTTGTGCTATTGGGCATAGTTACAAGTACTGGTATAAATTTCTGGCATATGTATATATGTATGCATACTTGCAAAAGCCTTCACTTGGTATGTGGCAATATAGCAGAAGCATTTTGCAGACCAGGTCTACTTGTATTTGATCAGAATATTGCAGAGAACTGGAGAATATTTAAGCAAGAGTACAATATTTTTATACAAGCAGCTTATTCTGACAAAGATGCACACACTAGGGCATTCATTTTGGTAAACTTAGATGGGTCAGACACCATTGAAAGAGAGTGTTCATTTGTGTATGCACCAGCTGTATATGAAGAAGGGGAAAACCATCATATTGTTGTACAGGCTGAATCAAGGGAAGACCCCGAGTTTGAAGTGCAAATTCAGGGAAATGTGCAACCCCCAGACAAATGTTACATTAGAGAGGCATTTGTTTTACACAAGAGATGAAAAAACAGGAGAAATATATGCAGCTTATATTACTGACCTGAGAAACAAAGCTAAAACATGTAGGTTTGGTGATTTAAAAGATGAGGTAATAAAGGACAGGCTCATGTGTGATTTTAATAGTGCCGCTGTGAGAAAGATTTTGCTTCGTGACAGTGACTTAATGCTTAGCAAAGCTATTGAGATTTGTCAGATCCATGAAGTCACAGAAAGGCTAACAAGTATGCTTGCAAGTGATAAGAGCATGGTTTCAGTAGGCTCCAGAACAAATGTAGACAGCATGCAACACGTGGCTAGCAGAAGCAGGCCTAAGCACATGGTAGCTGTAACCCCTGCAAGTGTGGCAGGTAAAACCCATAGTTTTCCAGCAAGTTCTAAGACTAGTTCAGTGAAAAGGGCATGCTCAATGCAGTACAAGGGTGAATCAGCAAAACCCAAATCAAGCTTTATTGTTAATTGTCGCAACCTTGGTGCCAATCATGAGTCCAAAAGAGAAAAGTGTTTAGCATTTGGTCAGCAGTGCCACAAATGTAAAAAAGTGGAGCCCTTTTCAAAAGTTTTGCAAATCAAATAAACCTCATGCAGTTATAAAGAAGGGTCTCTCAAAAAAGCAAGTTGATCATATAGAGACCTGCAACCCTACTTTCTATGTAGATGGTGTATCAGAAATGTCTGTAAAGGCTGATGCAGTAAATTTGTTGTCAAAGAATGAAGTGTTTTATACTGTCCAGATCAATGGTAAATCCACTGAGTTCAAAGTATAAACTTTTGCTAAGGGGAGAGCTTGTGAGCAACTTAATGTTGTCAGTTGTGCAAAACGTATTGCTTATGGAAGTGAAGAAATTCAAACTGAAAGCTCAGGAGTGCTTTCATGTTATTTGGCTAGGAACTGCTATTCTGCTACAGCTTACTATTTATGTAGTCCGAAGACCTGTGCAGTCGTTATTGGGTCTCAGAGACAGGTTGAGAATGAATGTGCTTTCCTTTACCAAAGAAGTTCATCATATAAGCACATATCCTAGTTTCAATTTTACTGAAGCTATTTTCTTAGAGTATACTGATATTTTCGATGACAAGTTAGGCAAATTTCCAGCTGTGTATTCTATGAAGTTAGACCCATAAATCAGTCCAGTGGTCAGACTGACAAGAAAAGGTCTGATAGCTACGCAGAATAAAGTCAAAGCTCAGTTGGATAAAAGGGTGCAGCAAGGTGTAATTTGTCCGGTTACAGAACCAAGTGAATGGGTGTCGTCCATGGTAGCAGCCCACAAAAAAAGCATATATGAAACCAGAATATGCATTGACCCAAGAGACTTGAACAAAACATTAAAGAGACCACATCATCCCATGTGTGCAGTCAAGTATGTCACAGCCCTAATACCAAATGCCACTGTTTCTTCTGTCTTGGATGCAAAAAGTTCATTTTGGCAAGTGATGTTTGATCGCAAATCTTCATTACTAACTACTTTCAGTACCCCATTTTTAAGATGCAGATTCCTCAGTATGCCATTTGGCATAAATTCTGCAAGTGAAGTCTTTCAGCGTGCAATGGAGCAAATTTTGTCAGGTTATCCTTGGGCCATAATAGCAGATGACTTATTGTTTGGAGTTAATGGTGAAGCAGAGCATGACAGAAACCTTAGGAAAGTTCTAGACAGAGCACTTGAAGTGAACTTAAAGCTCAACCCTCTGAAGTGCAAATTCAGACTACATATATAGGTCATTTATTTACCAGCACTGGCTTGTGACCAGACCCATCCAAGCAAGTAGCCATTCTAGAGATGCTAGCACCAGATAATGTTCAAGCTGTACATCGTTTTCTTGGCATGATGAACTATTTAGGCAAGTTTATACCAGCCTTCAGTGAGTTGACGATGCCTTTGAGAGAGCTGATGCTTAAAAATGTTACATGGTCTTGGTTGGAACAGCACCAGAGAGCATTTGAAGACCATAAGCAGAAAATTGCCACCCCACCTACATTAAGATACTATAATGTTAATAAACCAGTAACTCTTTTCTGTGATGCTTCAAAACTTGGTCTTGGCACAGTTATTCTTCAAGAAGACAGACCAATAGCCTATGCATCTAGAACTCTTACCCAAACTGAAATGCAATATGCTGAAATTGAGAAAACGTTTGGCAATTATATTTGCATGTTCAAAGTTTCATGATTATATTTATGGTCAAGCTATTCATATTGAAACTGATCACCAACTTCTAGTCAATATTTTAAAGAAGCTTATGCATTCAGCTCCAGTGAGATTACAAAGAATGATGCTCAAATTGCAAAAGTACAACTTCAATATGGTCTATACAAAAGGCAAACTTCTTCATCTGGCTGATACCTTATCCAGATCACCCAGAAATACAGCGGAACAGCTTAATGCAGAGATTTTTGACTTTGATGTCATGGAAGTGCGTAATTTTTCTACCACGAGACTTGATGAGAGATCAATTAAAGACTGATCAGTTTTGCAAAAGCTCAACCACTAAATCAGTTTAGGATGGTCATCAAAGCAATCTAGAGTACCACATGAAATGCAAACTTGTTTTCCGTACAGAGATGAAGTGTTGATGGAAGATGGTATTATTTTCAAAGGTCCTAAATTTGTTATTCCTACTTCCTTATGACATTTGCACTGTGGTCACCCAGGTTCCGAATCTAACAAAAGAAGGTCAAAAGGACTAGTATTCTGGCCTTCTATAGCAAAAAATATTGATAAATACTTTCTTCTTGTTCAGTACTAAACCACATTTGCAAAAAGAACCACTTCAGCTAAGTCAAGTTTCTGAACTACCTTGGTCAACAGTAGCCACTGATATATTCAAGTGGAACAATCGGCTTTACTTAGTGTTGGTAGACTCTTATTCAAACTGGTTTGAGATCAATTTACTACCTAACCTAATGTCCACTGCTGTTATCACCAAGTTGAAATGTCATTTCTCAGTCCATGGTAGTCCACACAAAGTTATTTCTGACAACGGTGCCCAATTTACCAGTCAGTTGTTTCAGAAATTTGCAAGAGAATGGGACTTTGTACATGTTACTAGTAGTCCAGAATACAGTAGTACAGCAGTACAGAGTGCAAAGCAATTACTAGAAAAGTCAAAGTGTGATAATATCAATGTCTTTTTGAATTTACTCAGTCTCAGAAACGTACCCCGTGATGATATACTTGGCTCACCCGCTGAGAGACTTCTCTGTAGGCAAACCAGAACAACAGTTCCTATCAGTTACAGTTTGTTGAGGCCAAAAGTAAAGAACAACAGATCAGTCAAAGCCCAACTATTCAGAAAGCATTCTTTCCAAAAGTCCAGCTATGACAAATTGAGCAGATTTCTTTGTCCATTGAAAGAAGGAGAGACAGAGAGGATACAAACGGCGAAAGGTTTTGACCGGATTGGTGAAGTAACAGGTATACCTGCTGATCTGAGATCCTGCTTTATAGAATCTGAGGGTGTGCAGTACAGGAGAAATCACAAACATCTTCTTCCCATATCAGAATCAAAATTGCAGCACTGTTCCTGTTATATAGACTCTAGATTTCAGATCAGTTCAGGCAATGTTCCTGTTGCAGAACATGTCTTAACTTCTACTTCCGTTCCTGATGTACCAAATTGCTAGACCTAATTCTAATTTCTATGCCACATGATTTGGTCATATTTGCAGACCTATTGTGAAATACATAGCAACCTAGACATAATTGTCTATATGTATTTAGTTCTGTATAATTGCATGTCTAAGATTTATTTTGTACCAATTGCATGTCAATCAATGTCGTCAGTAATGCATGACTTATTTCTCAAAGAGGCAGGATGTAGATAGTGTGTGTGTGTATATTGTACCTTTAAGAAGCATTTCAAGGACAGCACGTGCATATCAGATAGCAAGCACGTGCTAACTTCAGTGCCATTTTGAGAGTGCAGCCAGAGAGTGAGCATGTATGAGTGTAATAGCTAGTTTGTTTATAAGTTTATCTAAGTTAAAGTTATTAAACCTCAGTCCTGATGTGTCTGTACATAATAAAGCTGCTTGAGCAGAACCCACAGAAGTTTGTCTGTTTTATGCTGACCAGACGAACGACAAAGGTCATGCCTATTACATCTGGTGGACTTTTTTGAGAGCGTCACCAAAGTATTAGATGAAGATAAGACTGTTAACACTGCTTACCTCGACCTGGCAAAGGCTTTTGATACAATACCCCACTCAGGCATTATAGCCAAGCTCACTAATTTAGCTATAAACACTTTTATCACCTGCTGGATAGCCAGCTGTCTCACCGATAGGACCCAGGAGTTTAAAATAGTTGAGGCCAACTCCACCAAGAGGCCAATCACTAACTGAGTAACCCAGGGCTTTGTACTGAGCCCACTCCATTTTGGCATCTATTTTTCTGAAATGGAAGCAAATGCTGAAGGTTTATGGCTGACTAAGTTTGCAGATGACTGCAATCTGGGAGTTGTCACTGACTCCCCTGCAGACATTAGCATTCTTCAAAAAGGTCCATCTCTGACTGAGAAATGGTGCCAAAGCCATGGTCTTAAATTCAGCGCTAAGAAATGGATAACTGTACCCTTTGGGAAGGCAACCATCCTGGTCAATTACCATGTTAATACATCCCTAGGAGTCAACCCGGTGATCAGGGATCTCACTATACACATAGATAGTAGCTTTAACTTCAATCACCACAGATGACCACAGTGGTGAGGAAATCTTCGTATGCTGCACAACTTTAAGTAAAGGCATGCCATCAAGATCCAAAGAGGTCATTATCTCACTGTACTCTGCCCTTATCAGACCATTCCTAGAGTACAATGCTCCCTTTGGTATGTACCTGACCAGGCATATGCAGCAACTAGATCGACCTCAGAGGTTCCTTACAAAAATAATACAAGGTGTAACAAACTTGCCTTATGGAGAGCACATTAAAGCCATTTCCATCTACTCAGTCTCTTATAGATTGCTGAGGGTTGATCTATACCTGGCTTACAAGGCATGCACAAACTCCACACTTATGAATCTCCTACATATTTATAAGACAAAAAAGAGTGCCAGAAATACAAGGATTAAGGATGTGAATTTTATCTGTGACTTAAACAGGATATGCTGGAGAGACAGATACATGTTCCAGATACTGCCCCTCCTATGGAACAGGCTTCCCATACATGTTTAGCCGAGTTTGTCTATTATCCATTTTAAGCACAACCTAGACCAGTGGATAAGGAATAAGAAATTTATACTGGGCCTGACACCTATGTCCCTTATGGACAGAGGGATCTTATAAATACCTGGCCCTCATTGTCCTATTTAGATACAGGACATCATTATTCTGTCAGGAAAACTTGGTTTGGCTTAGAAAGACCCCCAGGGTCATTAACTTAGTAACCATCTTTGAATCCATGAAAACCTCATGACCTCAAATGCAGCTACTAATTGGTCACCTTAATTTCATCTCCCTCAACTTCAAAAGAGCTTAAATACTATTACGCCTATTCATACCTGGGCTTGAATCTGCTTAGTTTATTAATCCACATATACTCTACATTCTGTGTTTGAACAATTATGTCCCCCACCCTGTTAATCTCATACAATGTCTGTACAACTAAAAATTCAAAACAATGAGCTGGAGATGCATTCTTTATATGTTTAGATACGGCATTAGTTTCAACACTTTTTTTCTTATTTCAATTATATGATCAAATATGCCCTGCCATAGCTTTCTATTAGACTTGCCAATATAAAATGTTGAACATCATCTGCATTTGGTTAAATGACTATGTCTTTAGCATCACAGGTGGAATAGGTATTAAAATGAAACTTCTTTTGTATAACTGGATGAGTGAACAAATTATTTCTTGAAATAAACTTACATCATGTACATCTGACAGGGATGCAGCCCCCTTTTTTTGTGTGTACAAGTGTAGTATGAAAACCTGTATGTTGCTCTTTGACAACAATAACTGCTTTAAGTTACTTGAACATATATATCCAAAGAGAGTTTTTTTTTTCTTTTTAGTATTTACAAAATAAATAACCCAAAAAGTGTTGCAATGGTGCAAAAAGAAGAACAAATAAACCATAAAATGCACCACCAGGGTTTCTGGACTCCACACAGTTTTATTTAAAACACTTAAATAAAACTGTGTGGAGTCCGGAAAACCTGGTGGTGCATTTTTTGGTTTATTAGTATTTACAAAATCTGTTCCTTCAAGGAAGTGCCACTGCTTCTTAACTATCTGTTTGAAGTGATTTTGTATATGTATTATAAGTAAATAATATGCATAAGGACTCAGTTACACATGTTGGTCTAACATCACTGGTCCTTTGTATTGGATATGTCAGAAGCCCTTCATTTCTTAATGTAATAACTGCATCCATTTGTTCTTTTATTAACTTATCAGAATAACCTTTGTAAGAAAAATCTCTCATCAGACCCATCATCTGCTTTTCCAAGTTTGTTTTATCTGTGTTTACCATATCCACTCATGACATCTATCTTAACATTACTAAACAAAACTTCTGGGGGATGCATACTCATTCTATGTAGATACGCATTTCTCTGTTCCTCCTTAGAATAAAATAGTATGGAATTCTTTATCTTCATATGTATTATTAATGTCCAGAAAGTTAATACTAATTGACAAAATTGTTTTCTTAAATTTTAGAGAAACAAATGGTTCTTTCTAGATATAAAATTATCTAAATCCTGTTACGTGCCATCACATAGAATAAAATATCACCCCCACTCACTCTGATTCATGTTCTTGGCGAAAGCACTTAGTTGATTTTACTTTAACAGTATTTAATGTTAAATAAACTTGTGTTTCATGCAAATACTGCCTAGGTGGCTCTATGTTTTATTTTATTGTTGTTTACTAGTTTTTGTGCCATTTAGCTTGTTTTTTGTGTGGATTTTATTCATTAAAATGGGTTGGTGTGGTCTAAAACATAGTCTGTCTCCCATAAAGCCAATACTAAGTTAATGTTTGTATTGGCAACAGGGCTACAAATCGCCACCCCCTTCTTTTGCAAGTATAAGCATTCATTAAAAGAGTATTAGTTGCTCTCTAAAACTAGTGTAGATAGTTACATACAGTGTTTATAAAAGTTGTGGACATTGTTGTCTGTTACACAAACATTGCACAAACATAGTTTAATACTTTCAGTGCAATATTCATTCAGTATCATTGTGAAGAGAAAGAGAATCTGCATCTTAAGTCACTAACAAAAATGTCTTCTCCTTATTCATTGAATGACACACAAATAAATGTTAAAAAAAATCACTGATATTCTTGATATAACTTGGAGAGTGTTGTAAAGTCCCATTTAATGTCTTTTCCAGAAAGCAGGATATGGGCTGTATGAATCATCCTTTAGTAGAATACCATGGCTCTATTTGGTGGATTTAAATGGTCTTGATGAATTTTAGGTAACCCATAGTAAATGGGAATGATAGGATATGAAACATAAAAGAAGTTCAATGGCTCTAAAGACAATTCACCATTCAGGTATATACCATATACCTGAGCGTTTAGTACTTTGGTAACTTGTTCAACTCTTTCTGTTAATAGGTCCATAGGTTTTATTATCAGATAGCAAATCATTCACCCTGTCCAAATAAAAATTAAAATGTTTCTCCATTTCTGTGTAAGCCCTCCTTTGTCAGTTGTTTTAATTATTTCATCATTTGTAATCAAGGCTTGTAGTGCTTGCTTTTCTTCCATTGTAAAATTATAATGTACATGTCCATAATTGGCATTACTTGTCATGAAATATTAACATACATCTTCCTTACAGACTTTTTGAAAGGATAAAATACAAATGATTACTCTGTGATAAAAAGGCACTTTTCCTCTTGAAGGGAAGGATATCTCCCTTCTTGTCAGATGCCAACAGCAGAAAATGACAAACAGAACCCAGGAAATTTGGGTGAGCTGCTCTACCCCCTCAGAAAGAACTTTCACTAGCAGAGTATGACTATGTTCAGCCCTTGGGCCACTCATGTTTGGTATCTGCTTCACAGAGGTCAAACCTGCTGTTAAAATTTGGTGGAATCATAAAATCCCAAGGGGACACCAAGATCCTCCAAAAATAATTGCTGGCATCAAAACTATGGACTAAAATTGGATGCCAAAAATTTTAAAATAGTATTCTCCTACAATCAAGAAGTCCCTTGCAACTATCACATTGACAACACACCCCAAAAAATGATCCAGAAATTAGGGACCTGGGAACCTATGTAGAGAGTGAACTGTCCTTTGATCACCATGTATCCACTGTTGTAAGAAAATGCATTTCATTGAAAAGCTCATCACCAAGGGTATGGCATCCATGTTCAGGGATGTAATCATTCCACTGTATTCTACATTCATCAGGCTGATCATTGCGTATAATGCCCTCTTCAGTATGTACCTGTCCAAATATTTCACACAACTCAAATGCTCACAGTTTCTAAGAAAATTAAGGACTTAAGTTATAAAAAGTATGCAGACCATCTCAAAGCCTTGTCCCTCCTTTTGGTGTCATGCAGTCTACCAGGGGGTGACCCTTGCTTATGTAGAGAGCCAGTACAGACCCTAACCTCTCTGATCTACTGCACATCATTATCATCATCATCATTTAATCCCTGTTTTCATATTTCCTACATGCGGTCAGGGGGTCATGTCAGCTGTCACCATCTCTCTTGATTCAATGCCAGTCTGCTGCCTTCTTCGACAGTTGTGCCTGACTGCTACAGGTCTTCTCTTGAACAATCCATCCAACTCTCTGCTGGATGTACTTGTTTCTTCTTGCCCACTTCCTCTCTGTCCCAAAACTTTTTCACCAGATTGTCTTCTGCTTTTCTGCACATGTGCCTGGACCACTGTAACTTGTTCTCTTTAACCTTCTCTACAGTTTGAGCTACTTTGGCTACTGCACTGATGTCCTCATTTCTTCATCATTACCACAGTGTGCATCCTACCACCCATCTCGGGCACTTTATTTCCATCACCTCTAGCTTCCCCATCTGTTCTGCCTTTACTGCTGAAGGTTCTCTACCATACAATAATATTAGTCTCACCACTGTTTTGTACACCTTACAGTTTAGCTTCTTTAGCCTTCTTCTGTCATACACTACCCCTGTCATTCTGTACCAGTTGGCTGCAGCCTCTTTGATTCTAGCTTTGACCTCCTCATTCAAACTTCCCTTCTTTTCAACTACCCCTCCCAGAAACTTGAAGTTATTAACATGTTCCACTGTCTTCCCTTTTATCTCCATTCTCAGCTTCTTCTGATTTCCCCCATTTGCTACCATCACAGCTTATCTAATCTCTACTCAGTTTCATCGCATGTGCCTTCAGTTTTGCATTCCACTCTTCTATTCTTTCCTGAAGTTCTTGCACAGAGTCTGTCACATCATCTGCATACAGAGACTTTGTTGAGTTGTCTCCTCTGACCTGCATGCTAATGTAGTCCATCACCTGTGTGAACAGCAGTGGACTTATTACTGAGCTCTGATACAGATCCCTTCCCACCAGAAGCCACTCTGAGACCAAGCATTATTTGCATTTAAGTCCTTGAGTTCTTGTACATAGCCTGCACTAAGTCTATCAATGTTTCTGAGACTTTGAACCACTACAGGACCGCACAAATCAGATTTCTTGTGACTTTGTCATTTGCTTTCTCCAAGTTTAGGAATGCCTATCTGGACACTCTCCTCATTTCTAGATTCTTCTCAACTATCTGTCTCACTGCAAATATCAGGTCAGGTGTGCTGCACCGTGATCTGAATCCAGACTGTTCATCTCCTATCTTACTTTGTACTACTCTGCATATTCATTTACCAATCACCTTCTCCAGAAATTTCATGCAGTGTGACAGGAGTTTGATACCTCTATACTGCCCATAGTTGTGAATGCCCCCTTTGTTCTTGTACACTGGTACTAGTATGCTTATTCTCCAGTCATCTGGGATATCTTTCTCTCCATACTGCTAGAAGTACCCCCAGGAGCCATTTCTCCCCTATTTCACCCAATATCTTGATCATTTCTGCTGTGACCTTATCTGAGCCTGCTGCTTTCCCTGACTTCATTTTCCTTAGTACAGTTTTTACTTCTACTAAAATGGACTTCTCTTCTTTTCTCTTTTAGGCTGTGTCTTGAGCAGTAGGATTTTCTTCATTCAGAAGCCGCTGGAAGGACTCCTTCCATCTGCCTTTGATGTCCTTTGTACTGTTGATCAGGTTGGTGCTGACATATCTTATGAAGGGTGTCTGATTTTCTTCTTTATCTTTCTTTCTTTGCATTGCAGGTTGAAAGAGTTTCTCTGTGCCATCTACAAATCACTTTCCGGAAGCTGGAAGAGTGCCTCTGATGCATTGTTCTTTGCTATTGCAGCTGCTTTCTTAACCTTTTTAGCCAAACAGTATTCCTTCTTAACCTGGAACTTATTTTTTATCTCCCATTTTTTCCTGCACTACTTTTTTCTTTTGATGACATCCTGGACTTCTGCATTGCACCACCATTTTTCATTGTTTCTTATTTACATACCCGGCTCAGCCACATATCTGTTCATACTGTTTGATGCCCTGCCATTCTTTTTTAACTTCACATATTTCCTCTCCTTCCTGAAGTGCTAGAGCCCTGTGTAATTTATTGAACTGCTGTGCTTTCTCTCCAGTCAACTTCAAAGTCTTCAGCTAGTCTCTGTTGACCTTAGAGCCTTCTCTGACCATGGCTTGATTGTGACAACCAGTGGTTCATGCTATGGGCTGACTATTGCACTGGGAATGACTTTGCAATCACTGATTCTACCTCAGTGACCCTTGCTTACTAGTACAAAATCTACCCAAGTTGTACGCTGGCCATTCTTGTATGTGATCTTGTGAATGTGCCTCTTGCTGAGCGATGTGTTGGCCACCATCATGTGGGCTCAGGCAGTCCTCATCCTGTTCTGCCAGATGTTTGCACTCAGGTCACCTATTATCAACACCAATTCCTGTTGTCTTATATCTAGTAGGTCCTGCAACTGCTGCCAGAATGCACTTTTTTCCTCAGTATCACATCTCTACTGTGGGGCATAGGGTGATATTATGAAAAGTGTCCCATCCTTACACTGGAGTCTGATTGCTATGAGTCTGTTACTAATTCTGATAACATCCCTCACTGTCTTCTGAAGCCCTCCCTCACCACAATTCCCACACCATTTCTAGTCTGTCCTCCTCCTGAGTACTAGACTCTGGATCCCAAGCCAAGTGACTTTGCTGCACTTCCCTTCCTTCTTTTCTCTTGGAAACATAGGATGTCCAGGCTCCTCCTTAGCTTCATGTCATCTACTTCCATGCTGCGTCCTGACATTGAACCTATATTGACATCTACTGCACATACAGAAATCCAGTGGGGGTATAAAGACCTGCTCTAGCCATCAAAATCTATTTTGTAACATCAACTGAATATCTTGGAAGGATCTCTATCTATCTATCTATCTATCTATCTATCTATCTATCTATCTATCTATCTATCTATCTATCTAACTATATCACAGAGAATACCACTGCTTTGGAATCATCTTCCTCTCCACGTAAAGCAAATTATCTTTCTTACACTATTCAACCATACTCTGGACGACTGAACAAGTAACTGCAAATTCACCCCTGGTTTAACACCCTTGTCCCTCATGGACATAGTCAAGATATAAATGTTATAATCGGCTCTAGGTTATTCAGACTTAAAATATAACGGCTAAAACTTCATGGGAATGTATCGCAATGCTTTTAATGATCCTTTTGGATCAGTATCTAGTAAGTACTTATGAACCTACAAAGCAGTGACTTGGGCTTATAGCTTCTCTTTTGTTAGTCCATCTAGTAGCTCATTTAACATATGTTGCATTTCCTTCTCTTAAAATATGCTATATAGGTTCAATAGTTGAGTACCAGTAAGGAAACTGAAGGCCATGAGCTCATTCTTTCTAAACCTGCTCATTGCCCAGGATTCTTTGTCAGGTAAGTCAAAGTGGAGCAAGGCTCTGTGGTGTGGGAGCCCTTCATGGGGCACTGCAGATCCACTAAGGTCTGGCTTTGCCCCTCTCATTATTATCCTATTTGGATAGAATATCTGGTCTACCTTTCTGGACACCAGGACTCCTCTGTCAAGATCATTCCATGAACACTGGTAGCATCCTTTAATATGCCTGCCAGACAGTGGACCACCCAAGATTGGTATTAGTAAATCTGCATGAACACTATTAGCATCGTTTAAAATGCCTGCCAGACAGTGGACCACCCAATTTGGGTATGGGTAAATCTGCAAGCTTTCTGCAGCCTCCATTTTGGAAAGGCCTTGAGTCTGTGGGTAGTCAATCCCTTTTCTTGCATCATATGGAAGTACATGTTAGATTTTGCATCATCCAGGGGAGAAACTTGGGAACTGGTACCTTAATCCTTTTCCAGATATTCTTTTGGACGTTTGGCCACTGCACCACCCGATGTCATCAAAAGGGACAGAGGTCTCATTAGGACCTCAGGAGAGATCAAGAGGGGATTCCACATGGAGGAAATTATTTTACTACTTCACAGGACATTTTTATGGGCAAAAAGTGACTTTTTCCAAAAATGGTTTACCAAAGAATTTGTTTTAGATTACAATGACCAAATACAACCACACCAGACATTTAAAACTATGCTGAATGATTTTGAAAACAAAATAGAAAAGTCGAGTGGTTTACAAATAGATAATTTATATTTAATGGAATGTTTGAGTTAAAAGGGTCCCTAATGGGCTTAGAATGTATACATTTTGTAATGGCTTGGTGTTGAACAATGGTGAACTTAAATGAATTAATTGAAATGTTTGAGAGACATGGACTGGAATTAATTCAAGTGATAGTTAAGTTCAACAACACTAGAATTAATCATGTTTGATGAACTGAACAATTTGAGCCTTGACATAACAAAAGCCTTGTTGTTAGAACATAATAGTGACAAATGCAACAGTATTTTTTCGAAGGTAGACCACAATGCTAGGCAGAATTTAAATAAGAAGCATACGAAATTGGACAGAGACTAGAGACAATACCTACAATGGAAGGTATAAATGACTCCTAAAGCTAACTTTAACAGCTATTATTCTGCAACTACCCACAGTTTAGATGGACCTTGCTGGGATAACAACACTAATATCTATTTTGACAATGCTGCACAACCGAATGCACTCAAACAAAACATTTTTTTAACAACTTCACTGAATTTAATGGTGAAATATATGACAACAATTCCCCCCACTGAGAAGGTCTGAAAGGATGGAAAACCAGCACAGACAGGAATACTTTTTAGAATGATCCCAGAGTCTGAGAGGAGAGAGAAACAGAGGGAGGGGGAGAAATTGGAAAAGGAACAATTAAACAGAGTTGAACTACCTAGTAATATTGAAACTTCACAGTATAGTGAAGGTATTTCTGTTACGCACTGTGGAAAGGTTTCAACCTACCAGGGTTTTAATATTTGCAACTACACAGACATTAACATTGACAAAACCTTTATTTCACTTTTCAGAAAATGTTTTACATTTGTACCTTACTTTAAGACTGATTTAGCTGACACACTAGTAGAGCTGGAACTCTACACAAGGAAGCTCTATTTCCAAGTTATGTTTAAGAACCAAGGGACTAGGTTTGGCAATTCTTTAAATACACCAGAAATGAGACTTAACAGAAAAAGTCATTCGGTCCACCCCTCCATCCCACTGTTGCTATTTTGGAAAATACTTGCAGCACTGAAATACATAGATTAGTTACAAATCATAAGAATATGCACTACGGTCCAACTAAGGAAGAGAAAGACTGCTTATGAACACACTCAGAAATGACAAGTCGCTGAGATTTATGAAGCCAGATAAGGGCAGGGTTTGGTCATAGTGGAAAGGACATCTTACATTAGCAGCATATGTAATTTATTATATGACAATGCCAGATACAAAATAACATCTAGAAGTGAAATAAACATTGCCTACAAGAAAACTGAATACTTCTTAGAGGACTATCTGATGCAGGGGTCAATAATCCAGTTATTCCACTGGCCTTTGGAATACCCAAAATAGACAAAGATGTGATGGACCCCCCTTACTGACTTTTAGTGGCTGCACATAATTTCATCACATACCCATTAGGATTATTTGTCAATTTCATTTTGAAAAATTCCATGCGCTCACTCAAATATTTTAAACAAAATGTTAGTTTTTCTAAAATAGATGTAATTGACCTTTTCACCTCAATACCCTGCAATGAAGGCCTGGAATATTTTCATGCAGCTGTTCTGGAACTAACCAATCATAGGAAGTTACTGGGCTATTGGCGCGGAGGCCCTTATAAGCCTAGCCAAGAGTTTAGCCCATGCATAGACAAATCAGCACTTGATGCCCCTGTCCAGCAGGGACATGTATGGAATCCCAGGGATGCTTTTTCTATTTCCCTTCCAGTTATCCAAATTGCTCTTAAAAGGGGGTAAAGAGGTACTCTGCTTGACATGGAGAGGGAGTTTATTCCATAGATGGGGGAGTCTCTGGGACACAAATCTGTCCCGCAAGCAAGTTCTATTGATGTCACAGACCAGGTTGAGGCCTCATGTGCAGGTTACTCGAGTGGAGCTTGAGTTGTGGATATGCAGCAGTCCCATCAAAGTGGGGTCCGAGATTGCCTTGTATGCCAGCCAGAGGTCACCTCTGAGGAGTCTGTATGAAACAGAGTAGAGGCATAGGGCTTTTAGCCTATCTGTGTATGGTAGATTTTTGAGGCCCTGGATTCTCCTGGTGAGGAACCTCTGTGGTATCTCCAGCTGCTGCATGTGCTTTGCGAGGTACATGCCGAATGGGGCATTGTACTCAATAATGGGCCTTATAAGGGAAGAATACAAGGATGTTATGACCGCCTTGTCCCTGGATGAGATACTCTTACTTATGAGGTGGGCCATGTAGAAAGCTGACCATACAATGGAAACAACAAGGTGGTCAAAAGTCAGGCTGCTATCAGTCTGGGTGCCCAAATCCCTCACAACTGATTGCATGCTTAGAATGTTATTAATGTAATAATTTGTGGGGACATCTCTCTCCTCAAAGGGGATTATGATGGATTTTTTTTGTATTCAGCTTGAGGCCATGTTTCTGGCACCTGTCATTTGTTTGGGTGAGACTCTCTTGGAGGATGTACACATCACTAGGGGAATTGATGACAGCTCCCAACCTTGGTTAGCCATAGCCCCCTGGTTGGCCTGTGCCTCAAAAAAGTATATCCCAAATAACAGAGGCCCCAAGACCGAACCATGGGTTATGCCACTCGATACGGGTCTACTGCTTGAGGTGGCTTCCCCTATTTTGACTAGGTGGGTTCTATCAGTGAGCCAGTTGGCTACCCATCTGGTAATATACAGATTGATGCCTAGTTGAGAGAGTTTATCTATTATGCCCAAGTGAGGAATTGTGTTGGAAGGCTTTGGCCAGGTCAAAGTAGGCAGTGTGCACCATCTTCCCCACATCCATGGCTTTGGTGACTGTCTCAAAAAAGTTAATCAAATTTAACAGACATGACCTTTCCTTGACAAAGCCAAGCTGTGTGGGATCGAGTGTTTGGAGGTTGCCAATGTCCTTTTTTTATTAGGGCCATGATAATCCATTCCATGGCCTTGCATATCAGACTAGTTAGGCTTATGGGTCTATAATTTCCTGGAACAGTGGACGCTCCACCTTTGTGTAAAGGGATGACAGTGGCTGTCCTCCCCTCAGCTGGGACAAAGCCTGTACTCAGGCTTTGGTTGAATAGGGTGCCTTATGATGCTGTGAGTTCATGTAGGATGCAACCTGGGATGTTATTGGGTCCCATGGAGGCTGTATTTTTTTACTTTGATAGAGCAGTGATGACCTGATCCCCAGATATAAGGGGAAGGTACTGGGAATGTCCTGATTTAAAGACGAAGGGGACAGAGGGGTGAAATTTTCACTGAATCTGTCAGCCAGCAAGTTTGCTGTATGTACAGCATTTGTATATGTGGTGTCCTTGACCATCGGTTCTGAACAGATCTGGGTGCTACCTTTGAGATTGCAGACATGATTGTCTCTAGTAGATGTGGCCAATTTGGACTCGAAGCTTGCTTTGGAGGATTTCACTAGTGCTCTTATTTGCTTGTTTAGGCTAAGGAGAGATTGCTTTTAATTAGGCACCTGCTCCTTTTTTCTTCTGTTAGAGTTTATTTATTGCAGATGTCAACTAGACAGGTTTACTCTTCCTTACGGAGGATGATTTTGTCCTGTCAGGTATTCCTGATTCCATGCATCTATATAAATGTTCATAAAGTAATTTGTTATAGTTTTGGATACTGGTGCCAGTCCCTAGAGAGGGGGATGGGACTGTGAAGCTGTTTATACCATCCTTCATGAGGCTGTAATCAGCTTTGGAGAAGTTTTTATGATCGACCCTAGCTAGAGGGGGGTCAGGGGAGATGGTGACTTCAAACATGACCGCTTTATGGTCAGATCTTACAAGGGTGGATGATACTACAGGGATGCTGCAGTGGCTACACATGTTGGTTTATACCAAGTCCAAGATATTATCACCTCATGTGGAGGTATTGATTAGCTGTTCTAAAGCATTTGCATTTACAAAATCGAGGAATCTGAGTATTTGTGTTCTGGCAAGAGTAGTTCTTCCAGTCTTTGTTTTGGTAGTTAAAGTCACCCAGGATCAGGGTAAAGGATTGAATCTTGATAGATTTGAAGAGGTCTAGATAGGCAGTTTGGGCATCTTGGGTCAGATTTGGGGGCCGGTAGCTAGCTAGGTATTTGTTTAGGGGTCTTGTCAATAGTTAACTGCACCTGGAGTGTCTTCTGTACATCACACTGTTTGACCAACCTGGAGGTGTGTATGTCTTTAATATATATTGAAACTCCACCTCCTTTGGCTTTACCAAAGTTTGGGGTCTGAATGTATGATAGGATGAGTAACCAGGTAAGGATGGGGTGCTCTCTGCAGCTTTGAACCAGGTTTCTGTGACCACACAGATGTCAGCATTTTCCAGGGTTAGGAATGATTGCAATGAGTGCAGTTTCGTGTTTAGACTCCTAGCATTTAGCAGCATGACTTTTAATTTGTGTTTTGTTGAAACTTTTATGTTGGTAGTTTTAACCTCATCACTTTTCCTAAAAAAGACACTATAGGGGAGGCAAGAGCCTTTGCCAGAATCCTAAAGCCCAGGTGAGACAGATGCAGGTCACCTCTGGCAAAGTATTGTGGCCTGTCGATCATATCTTCCCAGGCTATTGGGTACTAGATCCCCCGGAATTACACCAGAAACTAAGCCAATTGTTAATCAATCATTTTCTGTTTGTATTCAGGCATCATTCTGGTTGATGGTAGAATGCTGCTTAAGGCTAGGGACATACCTGCCTGGGATACATATTCAGTGAGTTCAATCATGTCTCTCTTCATATAGTTCAGGGAGATACGTCTCAAGTCATTCACACCAATATGGACTATGACAGACTCATAATAGTACCTGTTGTTGAAAGACTTGAGTGCGTGTGTGATATGGAGGATTCTGGTCCCTGACAGACAACTAACCGTGACTTTCTCCTTATCCAGCCTGGTGAGAGGCACATCTGTGTGTCTCACAGTGGAGTCACCTATGACTAATATGTTGGGTTTATGGGTAAGCCTTAGTGATTGTGAGACAGAGGAGTGTGAAATATGAGTGGTATGTGGTGTGGAGGGCTGTGAAGATCACGTGCATATTTGCCACAGAGGATTTTGCCTTGGAGGTCTCCTTTGTTGGGGTATGTTTTTGTTGAGGACCTCCACATATATGGGTGTGTGTTGTGTAGGTGTGGGTGGTGTTTGAGGTGTACTGATTGTGTTGACAGCCTTCTCAGTGCCAGATATGCTGGCTTGTGAGGAAGAGAGCTTGGACTGTAGGTTCCTAATGTAATTGCATCTCTTGCAAATTGTATTCCTAGGTGATAGTAGTAGGTGGTTATCTGTGTACATAAGGCAGTTACTACACTGTCTCAGGATGCCCATATCAACCAGACTGGCAGGAGAAACTGTAGAAAATTGTCCATCCATATTTTTCAGAATCTGAGAGAAAAGGCCAGGGAGAGCTAATGGTTTAGCCTGAAGCCCAAGTGCTTAATCCAAAACTAAGTGGCTTAGAATAACACTTATAATTTAAAAAGGCTATAAACTAGCAGTAACAAATGCAACAGAAAGGATGCAACTGAACACTTTCGAGAACAAGCCGCAGCAAGTAGCAGAAAAAGCAAGATGAAGTAATGGAGCAGGAGGAGGAAACACAAATACAGAAAAAGAAGCTGAATAAAGTTTTTTTTTTTTTTTTTTTTTTTTAGTAAAGTGGGAAGGGAGAGAGGAGGAACAGAAGAAATTCAAGGTTAAAGAACAAAGGGGTTTGACCTTCCCAAATGATCTCTGTATTGGGTAGAATTAGCTAATGAGATGGGACTGGGAGTGTCCCTTATCAAATGTACAGTAGGGGTGGGCAAAAGCAACTCAAATGTAATATTTTTATACTAACAGATAAAAGACCCTTCCAAAGTCACACCCGAGACAAAGAGATAACACAGAAACTCTCTGACCAGTTTTGCCTCTCTGGATTGAGTACACCAGAAACTCCCAGTAGGGGCAAGCAACAGCAAAAGCCACAAACTATATAAAAATTCAACCACAGGCCAGCAATTATATAAATGGAGACACAGAAAAGTAAGTAAATCAGTCAAACAAATAAATAAAAACAGTGCAGTAAACTCGTGTAGAACTGTTGCACAAATAAAAAAAAAATGCAATACTGATAATCAAAATAAATACAACAGTGCAGTGAATTAGTACAGAACTGTTACACAAATAAATATAAAACAATGCAGTACTGATAAACAAAATAAATAGACCAGTGCAGTGCTGATAAGAAACACTGAACAATTAAAGTGCGAAAAATATACTTTTGTAGCTCTGTAATTCAGATTGTTTAAGAAGTATTCTCCGTCAGGCAGAGATGGAGCTCAGCAAGATAAGCCAGTCTGGACAACACAGTGATAAACTTTATTATGGAAGTCATGAATCATGAATACCATATTTCACAATAATGTTATTACCTTTGAGAGGGAGTTTTTCAGACAGCTAAGAGTAGCAGTTATGGCTGCAAGTTGTACTCCCATGTATGCTAATCTTGTTATGGGAATGTACGTTTATTTTTAACTTGTGAGTACAATGACAAATGTTTTTTTACCTTCTTTTTTTGGACAACATATTTATTCTCTGGAAAGATCAATCAACATTTAGAGAAGACTTTTGTACCTACATTAACAACACAACAACTTTTCTTAAATTTAGCCATAATACACTCTGCCCATAAATTAATTATCTTGATGTCGCACTATATAAAGATTTGGACAAGAAATGTTTTGGATTCACCATGTTTAGGAAACAACATTCTCCAACAGTTATTTAGAATACGATAGTTGCCATACTTGTTAAACTAAAATAAATATTTTCAAGGGGCAACTGGTCAGAGCTGCTAGAATGCTCAGATTTAGTGAACTTAAAAGTGTAGGTAAACAAGCTAACATATGTGTTTATAGAAAGAGGTTACCTTCAACACTTTTTAAAAAGTTAGACAATGAAATTATTGGCTGTGGGAATAAATACAAACCCTTGTTGGGGTAGATCAGACTGATATCCCTATTGCCCCTATATATACTTCCAAAAACAGCAGCTACATCAATTCTATGGTATTACCTTATGGTTCACATTTGAAGGAAATTCAAACGATGCTAGCTAAAAACTGGTGTATTTTCAAAGGTAACTTAGAGATTTTGTCATTTTTAGGTGAGACACCTAAATTTGTCTTTAAAACAGGCAGAAACTTGGAAAACTTACTGGAAAACACTATAAAGGACCTTTCAAGGCATAAAGGAACTGGCACAAAGAGATGTGGCACATGTAATCAGTGTTTTTACATTTTAAACAAGAAGATCATCGAGGTAGGGTCTACAACTACAGAAATCTTTTTAGGTGACAAATTCTACATCTAAAGGGGTCGGTTATTTCGCTAGCCATGATGGTTGCAGAAACTTCTATATAGGTAAAAGTGTGAAAGAGAGTTAAGAGAATCTATGAACATTTATATGCTATTAACAAGAGGAACATTAACAATGCACTGTTCGACCATACTTTATTATGCCCTACCAACACTAGATTTCAATTTGGTATCTTGGAAACTGTTCCTTTCTCTCCCAGGGGTGGTGCATGGGAAACAGAATTAGAGAGGAGAGAGCTAATATGGCAACAAAGACTTAATGCTGCAACACTCCCTGGTTTAAATGAAAACACATCTATTAGCCCATTCTAAAAAAAGCAGAGCAGCTAAACTGTAATACTAGCTAGCCCTGTATAATTTTTAGCCTTTTATAAGGCACACATTTATGCCTATTTCCACACCTTATACTTCATACTTATTTTTTTTTTTAACCTTACAATAAGGCTTTGGATAAAAATGTTATATTTGTTCACAAAATTCTTTCCAAAGGTTTTTAATATGAATTATACGGACAACGATTTGTACAAATTTTAGGTTTTTCCTTGATGTATTAAAACCATTTAACTTTGCATATTTCTTTAACTTTTATGGCTTAATTGATTGTAATAATTGGTCATTTTTGTAACTTATTTTAATATATAATGGAGTTTCCAATTGTTAACCGTGGTTCTGAAGAAGTCCCAAGATTTGGGATGAAAGTGTTTTTAATACAAGTGATTTTTAAACTAAGATCAACATTTGTGGATTATTTGTGAAGCTTCTAAGATACTGCTAAGAGGTGGTAAACCTGCAACTTCCTTAGTATTCTGCACAGTTTTTGAGGTCAAAAGTTACCATTACTAAGCTGACCTTGTTACTAAAGAACATTCTGTAAGTGTGTTTGAGACTGCCACTACTATTTAAGCCAACCAAGTGTTACTACGTGAGCCTCTTTGTGTTATTTTGTGTTTTTCTGGCTGCATGGTCACACGCTGGTTTCCTGTTCTTTTATTATTTTGGAGACTAAAAGAGAGATCCTATGTGAATTGTATTGACTCCTACCTTTCTCACCTTTTAGGGGATAGTTACTGGTGTAAGGATGCAGAAGCCCTCCAGAAACATGTGCTGAATTGAAAATGATTTAATAATTGGCATTCCTGCCATTGGTCTGTAAACACCAAAATCTGATTTTAAATTAGCTGAAGATATTAGTGTTAGTTACTGTGGGGATGAAGTAGATGTTATTTGATTTAAAAGGTACTGCAGGGCCAAGTTCAAGGCACCAGAACCCCCAATGCTGAGCTCAATGTCTGTAATTCCAGCATTGATAAATCAGTACTAAAATCAGGTAGTGAATAAATGATTGTTAACCATGCTGAGAATACTGTCTCCTGAGTGTACACCAGCAGGCAAGTAGGTACCTGCATGTGTGAGACTGGAAAGATTAAAGCAAAATCCTAAACAGCAAAGACATTGATGCTGGCACAAATGAGGATTACCTTAAAAGTGCATGAAAAAGCAACACTGAACTGTTCAGAGCTATACCCGTTTGTGAACTGGGAGTGGTGTTGGGTGAAATGAGACTATTGATGGGAACTCTGATGGTGGTGCAACAATTGGCTGACAACTGTACCAGTGGTCTTGTATAGGCAAGATGGGATGTGGCAAACTTAACCTTTTGGCTGAACTTTTACAATAGAGACTGCCAATCTTTCATAGTCAACTGCAGGGAAAATGGAGAGAAGATGGTTAGTGGTGTATATGACCTGGAGAAAGCTGCAGCAGTCTGTGGACTAGTTGTATATGGAGAAGTATACACCATTGTGAGAAAATAGGGATCCGATGTGTTCCTTACTTTTTCAAGGAACCTCCTTCATGATTGTTGTCTGCTTCAGTGGGGAGTGCTTTTTACAATCAAGATACTGGATGCTCCTCTCCAAATAAAATGGCTTCTACACTTTCCAATGGCTGGCAATGGTTCAGGAAGGAGGAACCTGAAGAAGCAGTAGAGTTCACAGATTTCAATGGACCTGAGTTTTAGTTTTATGAACCAAGAAGGTCTACAACATTAATAAAAAGAAAAAAAAAAGTAAGGTTTCAAAGTGTGTTTTTTTTCTGATTGCCTGGTTGAACGACACACAAATGGACTATTGGGATCTATTATGTTCTTCTTCTAAACAGATCACAAAGCAAGTATGTTTAGAAAAGCAAAATGATGCTGAAATATAGAAATACACAAATAATTACTTTTATTTCCCTTTAAGAGAGACTTTTTCAACAGCAGTTAACCATTAAATGCTGCTCACTAAAACAAATCATTGACAAACATACAACTGATAAAAATAATTGTTTAAAGCAATATGCTTTTCAGAGGGTGAAATTACCATACAGGAGGTAGAACTTCAGAATAGTGGTACAGGCATTGCTTATGGATACCAAAGTTAAATGACCTAGGGAAGGGAGCAGAAGACTTTTTTGTCAAAAAAGGAGAAGTCATAGTAAATAGCAGATGACAATATAAATAGGAAGAAATGACAGTCACATATTCACTGACATTTTCTGCTGAAGCAAAAGACACAATTTACTCAGTATTTTCTAGAAAATGTAGCCTAGGAACATACTGGTGAATAATTGTTAGCACATAAACGAACAACTGGAGATTGAGAAAAGAGTGGTGCATGAGAAGAAGGCAAGAGGGTTCCTAGTAGCTAGGAAAGTTTACTGGCCCAACAGTCCTAATGACTGGGCATACCTCAAGCCTCTGCTTACTATATGTTATTGGTAGATACTCATCTTAAAAATTCTTTTATCATTCTTCTCTCAGCCTTTCCATTTTTGTAACCCTAACTCTTACCTCCTGCACCTTGCTACCGTAATTAACGCCTTAATTATTACACATCAATGAACATATATATATATATGTGCGTGTGTATGTATGCATGTGTATGTATATATATATATATATATATATATCTTCTTTGACAGCATTCTGCATGTTCCTCAGATGGTTATTACTTAGATTATTAATGGCTATAGTAAATGTTAGTTTCATATGTTCAGTACTTTGACAAATCGTTCTAATACTTTAGATGGCTATAATGTCATAACCTATAATGAGCATGATTTTGCACAGTCATTTGATTTTCTTCAGTATCTGATATAAGAATGACAAGTAAAATAATTGTTTTATTTTATAGTTGAGAAAAGTTAAAATACTATTTCACAAACAGGAATGAAGGTCTTTGAAACTACTTACTGATGCAGTGGTTTAGTATAGTGTCAGAAAGGTTCACTTTTGCTTAGGATGGAGTAAAGAAAGCATAGGACAGGGTATAGGGACAGCCGTGCGGGGACTGTTGTAACACTGAGGTATTCGGTACATGAAATGCCCTTCTTTCATCAGTGTTTTCAAATATTCATATGCCTGAATAGCCTATATAGCCTTAATTTCCTCCATAAAGTAATTTTTGTTTATAGCCTTGATGCCCTTTATCAATTTATTTGCAAAAATTGCATATATGCATGTATCTTACAAGAACGAGAAACCCAAAAATGTAATGGATACTAGTTGAAAGCTGTATAAAGGCTGCAATTGTTTAAAAATGAGTCAACAAAAAGTTGCATTGCAATATGAAGAAAACATTTCTTTTGTCTTAAGGATCCCAAAGAGAAGAACTACAGCTCCAATTCTCATTCTTTTGACTACTAATAGGGTTTGCCATTTTACACTGAAGAGTGCTAGAATTCTTAGCATTCCCCAAGATATGCATCAAAATGTTCAAGTGCAACACTTTCAAAATTTATACCAAAATGTTCTATAGAGGACAGAAAATGAGTTTATTTTTATAATGATACTTCATCCCAAACCAGCAGAAGAGTCCTTGTGAAAGAATCAACCTCCTTTCATTTTAATGTAAAGCATGTTCCTCATATGAAAACTTTCACAAAGTAAAAAAATACAACAGAGTAGCAGACATTTTGGTAATCTCTTACACAATGATGCCAAAGCTTATGTAATGAAAGAATATGTAAGCAAACTTTGCTGGTTTTGAAGGTGGTCATTTTAACCTGGCAAAGGCATACCGTGGAGAGAAAACAAAGTGTTGAAATCTTGTTCATGTTATAGATTTGGGAAATCTTCACTGATTCTTACTAACGATTCTGAAAACAAAAAGTTAGATTGCATCAGGTTTGTTTTTTAAGGATGGCATAATGGTTAAGGTCTTTACCTCACACATTGTGTCATTGTACATCTGAAGAGTGCAATTCCCATTGTGCTTTTTGTGGGTTGAATCCAGGAAAAACTTAAAGGATACTCATTTCATTACCATTTGCCCAGAATGACCAAAATAAGAAATAGAGCAAACCATTCACTCTAAAAAGGGCAGTGATATGAATGTCTTAGATTGATTAATTTGAGACGAGCTTTAAGAACTCTGCACTGTTGTTGTGTCTTTCAGCTTTTCCCGGTTAGGGGTCGCCACAGCGGAACTCCAGTCCGCTAATGATTGGCAGTAGATTTTTATGTGCCGACTTGCCGGCCCTGATGCACAACTTTCAACGCCCATTCACGCATGGCTCCACACACAAGACGCTCTAGCTGAGAATCGAACAGGACGTCTTACTGTGAGGCGACAAATATATTTTTTGTGCCAGCCATACTAACAGTCAGGCTCACCAGATTGTCTTCCTTTCCATTCTCATACTTGAAATTTGTACATTGCTATGCTGAAAAACTGTATGATACAAATTGGTAAATGCTGTTTTGGGGTGACATATAATATAGATTCAGAATGCTGATGCCAGTAAAAGGGAACCTTTTTAACTATGCTGTTATACTTTTTTCCATTTACCCGCAATGTAGTGCACAGATCAATAGACTAAGATATGATTTACTCCACTGTTATGACTTAGCTTGTTAATGCTCGAGGCAAGAAATTTAGTGTAATCCTTCGTCTATACATCTTGGCACCAAGACTAATCTACGAGTTCCAGGCAAATTTTCTTCTACTACAGAACTATACAGCTTTGGGGTATAATCGAAGGTATTTGTTTAAGAAAAAGGTCACTGACTTTCATACCACATACGGCCCATGTGTGATATGTCTTTTCGTGTTAGGCGATGAAGTTTATTTTGTGTCACTGTAGCACAGTATGGCCTGTGCTGCTGTTTTTCACTGGCTTCTGTGGGGACAAGAATTTCTGATACTGACACCATCTGTTTGTGAAATAATTGTTGTACATGTCTTTCCTGAGTAAGCCACCTTGTATTCTCATGCTGTATCTCTTGATCTTAAACACATGATTACATAAAAATAATGGTTCCCATCTTAACTCTGTGGATTCCATGGATGATATTAAATACACTCCAGAGTACTTCAGAAATGCTTCTGTGATATTTTCTGCATTGCTTTGTGAAGGCGTTTGTTGCTTTACTGTTGTTTGACTCTGCCATTCCATTATTATAGCAATGAAAGATTCAATATATATGTGCTTATGAAAAAAAAATAAACACAGAAAAGGAAGAGATGCAGGCAAGCAGTAAAGTGTACTTTTATGCATTCTGTGATAGTATAAACTCAAGCATAATACATAGTAAGTGACATATACTTTGGAAGTTTTATTTAATCAGAGTCAGAAACTGACTTGTAATATTAAAGACTTACCAGAAACAGTGCTACATGAGTGTCAATTTATTTAGCTGTATTTTATATATTTTACAATGCAGGTATACATTTTGATCTTATAAGACCCCTAAAGGATCTGCTAAGAATATGTTTTTTAATCCTGCCATGTAATAACTTGCTTTTTCTTGGCTTTTGTACAGTAATATCAGTGTTGGATTTAGTGTCAAGAAGGCACTGAGTGTGGTAATGACTTCATTTTGTTTTTGCATCTTTAAAGTCTTGGAACTTTATTGGTAAGTGTTCCCAGTCTACATAATATCAGAGTATATGTGGTATACTGCTGACTGAAAATTAGTAGGCCATAACATAAAATATGAAATGCGTTTTGACAGATGAGGTGCAAGGAATGAGAAATATACTGGTGTGGGTTTCTCTCTGATATTTTGACACGGCATAATAATGAAAACAGTTAGGAAACAGCTACCAGTCAGATTTTTTTTTTATGTGTGCAGTGTTTTAATGTATAACATGTGACATGATTCTTTCAAGGTACATAGGCAAACAAATAATATCTAAGTACAATATCCTATGATTAAAATCATGCCCTGCAATAGTCCTTTTGTAAACAAGGTATAGTGCTAAAAGAATAAAATCATTTTCTTTTCAGTCAAGGCATTAGTAATGTCTAAGGGGCAACAGAGTTGTGTAGGTAGCTGTTTGTCCAGCTTACAATTAGGGAATAATTTAATATACAAAAAGCATAATACACATGTGAACACATGCATAAATAGACACATATATGGAAACATAATGCCATGCTTCAGGTATATTAGCAATGACATCTTGGGATAAATCACAGCTTGGAGTACATTATTATATAAAGAGTGGATCATTAAAAAGGATTAGTTAGAAAAGTGCAAATGTTCACTGTATAAAATTGCCCATATTATACAATATAGAGGAAGGCATATATATCATCTAATTCTACAAAAATATGATAAATCATAACCAGGTCAATATAGTAAAAGAAATCACTGTGTAAAGTTTTAACATACTATGTACTCTATGAATGTAATTCAAGTTAAATAATTGCAAAGTTTTCTAATACAGGTTTCCTCTCATTTTGGCACTGCTGAAGCAATGACAGTCATAGTTTAAATTTGGATGCTGGGGATAACATTTCAGTTTATAAGGATTTACTTGAGGTTAATATCCTATTTTGGAATTGCAAATGTATCTATTATATTTTCTAGAAAAGAGATGTTTTTTACTTTAGGGAGCTATGAGATTGAATGCTAAATTAAACACATTTTAAAACCCAATTACTCCCAACATCTGAAACAAAACTAAGCAAGGCTTGGCAGAAAAGAGAACAGTATAAAATGTAAGCAGAAACATATAACAGCTGAGAGTGATGGGGATAGGAAAGTGTTTAAAAGTAATGTATCCTCTTTACAAGGCAGCATGGTACTGTATGAACTTCTGCCAATAAATCAAGAACAGACGTAGAAACGGAACTCCTCAATTTCTGTTTCATGTCAGGATCCTGTGACACACATTTGAAGTAATATAGCTGATACAGAAACAAAGTACTTTCTATTTTAAAGGACATATAGAATGCATTTGTTTACTTCTAATATAAAATGATTTGGATTTGTTTTCAGAAGCTAATGCTTTCAGATTTTGCAGAAAGTTGTATCATATTGAATGCTACAATGAAGCACTTGAAGTGGAAGACCAGTTGTTGAAATTTTGTGAATGTCATAATCTTTGAAAATCAATACAGACCCCTACTAAAACTGCCAAGTTTATTATGCATTATCACACATATAAACATTCTTGTAAGAAGGAACTTGAGTTTAACCTGCCAGTATGTAGATAGCATATCAGTTGCAGTTGCCATAACTGCCATACATTTATATTGTTCTGTTACAGCATAAACATGTTTTATTTTATTTTATGTAAACTTTGTTTTCTTGGATAAAGCATCGATCACATGTGAACAATTTTGCTTATATTATTATACTGCTGGATATAAGATCATTGATAGAAGAAGAAAGGTCACAAACAGAAAAATTATGGGATGGACCAATTATTTGAAACATGGGTAAAGACAGATGTTCAGGGATATGTATATTATGTCAAGATAATATTAAAATACTAGCTGTTACTATAATTGCACTAGGAAAAGCAACAATACTAAATATAAGATGGAATACAAGTGCTATATATGCCTATGTTACTAAGAGACAGAGATGATGATTAAAAAATTCTTAATTATGTCTGTGTAAATACAGATATATTGGTGGGAGACTTTAATTGCAACCTGAGAATAAGAAAAAAAGAACAGTGGTGATATTAAAACAGTAACTATAATAATGAAAAGTTGTAGATTACACATACAGGATAATAAGCATTGGACCTATAGAAGAAGTGAGATTAAGACTGAAGTTGATTATTTTTTCTCATATGAGGTAGTCTAAGAATTATACAGAAATGAATAAAAAAGACAGGATTATCAGATAATATAGCTATATGGGTAAAAGTACATGAGAAAGTAGAATATAGAAGAAATAAGTAAAGAAATCAGAAGGTTGAAAGAAAGAGACTTAAAACAAGATGACAGAAAATAAACTATGGAAAGATCATACAGGTATGTGAAGATTTTATGAAAAATGGAGAAGGTGGATACATTTTAATAAAGTATACAAATGTTTCTTGGAATGCTTAGAGAATAAGAGAAAAAAAAGAAACACTGATAAAACACTAAGTCAAGATATATTTAGAGAATTATTGCAGCAGGAGGATTTTTTTTATGAAAAAGAAAAGCAATTATATGAAATGAATCAAAAAGATTAATAATTTGTTAAATAAACAAATATATTGCTTACAAGGGAAAAAGCACCTTATTTCAATAAATTAGTGAAAGAAAATAAAAAAATAAGGGAGTTGAAAAATAAGGAAATAAAGTAACCAAACAAGAAGGAATATGTGAGGTAATTAAAGAATATATAGCACTATCTTTTGTTAAGAAAGAAATAAAACAGACTTAAAAATACAAAATAAATTAAATAAGATGATGGAGGTTTGGAACAAAATATAAGTATGGTAATGCTAACTGAAATATTAAGAGAGATCAATATGAAAATAGCTAAAGAGTTAGATGTCATTGCATAGTGTATGTATAAAGATATGGAAAATTGGCAAAAAGTTATATTGTTAGAAGTATTAAAAGAATGGTTAGAATTAGGAATTATGTATATGGAAATATGTACAGGAATTATAGTCTTTATATGGAAAAAAGAAAAGATGATATAAAGAACTGGAGATCAATAGTACTAAATAGTACAGATTATAAAATATTTACAAGAATAATAACTAAGAGGTTAACAAATAAAATAGACAAGTTAATTGATCAAACAGTATTTGGTAGAAAGGGAAAAGGAAGTAGAGATTTATTACAGTTGATAAAAGAGGCAATAGATATAAATAAAAATGCAGAGGCATAAACTATGACCAGAGATTTAAGTAAGGCATTTGACAAAATACAAAACTAATATTTATGGGATATTATAGAGGCATATAATATAGATAAGAAAACAATACAAGTAATTAAGTAGTATATAAAAGGAATAATGTTATATTTAATGTAAATGGATTAAGTGAAGAAATGAAAATAAAATGTGGAATAATGCAGGAATGCCCAGCTAGTAGCATTATTTTTTTCTTTAGTTATGAACACAACAGTGACCAAGATTAATAAAATGACATATATTGCAAGGTATAAGATAGTAAATGAAATGCAACTACCAATAATGTATATGTATGCAGATGATATTGTGTTAACTAGAAACAAAGACTGGATAGAAGAAATAACTAAAAGATTAGATACATTGTTAAAGTCTATGTATAAAACCATGAAAAAAGTAAGGGTTTTGGATTCAAGGGAAATATAGGAGACATAAAGTTCAGTGAAGAAACTATAGATATATTAAGAATAATTGTTGGATTAAGTGACTTTAAGAAAAAAAAAAAACAATGGGAAAAATTAGTACAAGAAATAAAAAATGTGTAATTTTTGGAAAACATATAGATTGGCATGTAGAAAGAAAGTGTGTTTGATAAATTCCATCTTAATAGATGGGATAGCATATATAGCTAATACCTATATGATACCAATACAGTATGCAAAAGAAATAATATCAGCTATATTTGCATTTATATCTGGGTCAAGACTGAATGCAGTCAAAATGGGAATTTTGTATATGAAAGAACCAAAAAGAATATTGGGCCTAATAAACCCAAATGTGCATACAGCAGCTTTAAATCCATACAGAGCTTTAATAAGTTATATGAAAGAATGTAAGAACCTGATAGAATTTATATTATAAACATCAATGTTTTGGGGAAAATACTCAAGGGAGTTATGAATGAAGAGATAAAGGAATATCAGAATACAATTTTATAATGGAAATTGAAAGTGAATACGAGTGAAAACTTAGAAAAAATGGTATTTAAATATTATGAGACAACATTACTTCATTGATCCTTGGAAAATTTTAGAAATAAGAAAAAAGAAAGCAATATTAACACAATATAAATGGTGCAAGAATATACATGAATGTAAAGATTTTTTTGTGGAGACTGTCCATAAGTAAACTACCTGTCAAGGCAAACATGCCTTATAAAAGAAAGCAAAATAGTGTGTAATAATTTTGAAGAATTTGAACATACAGAGCATGTGTGTTTGAATTGTTTGAGAGTTAAAAAGTTAAAGAAAGAAATATACAAATGGAAAATGTTGAAGGTTTTACAAAAAATTGAGAAAATTTATATGGGCACAATTGAATATGTTTTTATGATACTAAAAAGCTAGAAGACATGAAGAAAATTAACAGAATAATATTTTTTTGTTTCCTGGACATTATGGCCTAAAGGACTGAAGAAAATTAAGTTTAATGGAAAATGATTATTGGCAGAAATTCTAAAAAAATCCATTTTGGTTATGGAAAAAGTGTGGGGGAATACTTATTAATATGAATTCACGTAGTATTGTATGAAGTGCAAATAACTGTAAATATTATAAATGTCTATAATAATTATTGTGTAAATAAGTGGTGTTTAACAATAAAAAAACCCTACCTGTCATTGTTGTGAGTGGGACCCATTTTGCAGGAGCACTTCCTTTTTCCAGTCCAGATGCAGAGGTGGCCCAGAGAAACAGGGAGGCAGATGGAGAGAGAATGAGATAATGGGACAGTGAGAGAAATGGAGGATAAAGCAAATATCACGTCCAGAGAATGTGTGCAAGATTCTGAGGAGATGTTAAAGAGAAATCTGTTTGATGGAAATGAGTTGTCAAATGATGGATGTAGAATTACAACCCTCCAGTTGGTATGGCTGTTGGATGATTTGCTTAAAGAAATAGCGATGCAGAGTTATCCGGAAAATGGAGACATTTCCTTGGGGGACATTATGGAGAAAATACAAAAGGAGGATGCAGCAACAGTCTTGAAGAATAGTGGTGCGATGGAAAAGCATATGCAAAGAAATTAAAAAGACAAAAGGGCAGAAAAGGAGGTAGAAGAAAATGAAAAACAGAAGTATGTAGTAAGGATTCAGAGTAAAGAAGACAAAAATGGATAGGTATCAAGTGCCGGACAATAACTCCTTTGGGTGTAAAAGCAAGTAACAAAGAAACATTTTGTGACATTATATTAGAGACTGTTTTTTCCATGGAAGCTTTTGTTGAAGAATATGAAAATAGTAAGATTGTAACCCATTGAATCTTTGTGACAAAAGCATTTAACAGGGAAACAAAAAAGAAAATCCATGTAAAATGTTGAATTGAGGTAGAAAGAGAAGCTTTGAAAAGACACTTGAAAAAGTTTTGTAAAGAAGTAATGGACATTGTAAAAGTTTCTAATGAAAAAGGTTTATGGACTGTTGGATGGGATTGTAATATTCTGTTAAAAATAGAGAAAAAAATATACATATATACCAAGCTTGATGAATATGGATGGGGAATAAGACTGTCATAAAATACTGAGGACAACCCATAACATATATTTTTTTTGTGGAAAAGGAGGACATTTGATAAGTGTGATAAAAGAAAATGTATTTGTGAGGAAACTGGACATGATGCAAAAATGTCAATTGAAATGTTACAAATACCACAAAATTGGACATTTATGGATGGATTGCAAAATTAAAATAAAAGTAAAGAAAAAGAAAGGGAAGGAAATGAACAAAGAGAAGAATTTTTAGAAGTAGTAGAAATAGAAGAAAATTAGATGAGAACATAAAGAGGACAGAGAAGAAAGTTCTGAAATAATTGAGGAAGAAGGCATAAAGTGGGAGGTAGTAAAAGTGTAAGGTAGTAAAAGTGTAAAAGATAGAAAATGTAAAGGGACAAGTACTCAAGAAAAAAAGGGAATGGATGAAAAAGGATGTATACAAGTAATGACTGGGAGTTTTTATAATGGTTAAGGTGTTTGACTCACAGACAGAAGGTACAGTGTTTGATTCTCACCTTTGGGAGGGAAATTGACTAGGCATAGAATGGCCTATTAAGAAACCTAGCCTACTAATTAGCTATTCATTTATAAAACCGTAACTCTAAGAAAATGAAAATTTTAGAGTGCTTTTTGTAAATGTAAATAATAATAAGAATATAGTAAGAAGATTATGGATTTTGGAATGGTGTAATATATGTGATATAGATGCAGTTATATTAGAAGACACAATATTTTTAACCAATGAAGAAAGATTACAAACAGAGAAACTATGAGGAGGAAAAATCTGGAATTTGGGAAATGAGTGATTTTCTGGAATAGCCATATTCTGCAGAAAGACAGTAAATATATATGAGATATAAACTTAGCAAAAATTGTAGATTTAAAATGGAAAGAACTAGTATATAGAATTATAGCATTATATTCTTATACTTATTGTAAAGAAAGGGAAAGCTTATTTCATTAGATTTTAGACTATATAGTGATAAATATGAATATTATAATAGGAAACTTTAAGTTTGATTCAAGTGGCAAGCAAAATAAAGGAAATGATATAAGAAAAATGCTAGAAGTTGTAAGATGTGGCAAGTTAAAACTTTGGGACAGAAATTAATGGACTTACAAAAGGGAATGTATAGAACTGAAATAGATTATTTTACAGTATCAGAAGGTTTACTTATAGGAGAAGGGGAATAGTTGAAGCCGGATTTTCTGATCATCTTGGAATATGACTGGAAAACAAGGAATGTATAAAAAAACGAATTAAAAGAAGAATTGAGAAATCATAGAATCAAGAATGGAAAAGAGTACTAATACAGTTATGGAAAGATCATATTACTATGAGAACATTTTATAAACATTGGTCTGAATGATAGATGACATTTTAAGACAAATATAAAAAAATGTTTTTACAGTGGCAATATAATGTGAGAAAAGTAGGGAAAGAAAAATATAAAAGAACATATAACATGCATTGGAAGATTCAGAACATAATGATAGAAAATACTTTGACAAAGAAAAAGAATTCTATGAAAGAAATCAAGAAAAATCCAAGAATTGTTATATAAGCAAAGATATTTTACAGGAAAAAAGAGAAAAGTATCAAGTTGCTTAAGCAGATTAAAGGAGGATGGTAGTGTGATGAGAGAAATGTAAAAGGAGAAATAGAAGTAACTCAGAAAAGATTGAATGATATAGTACATTGTACACAAGAAATGTTTAAGGAAAAAAAAAAGAAGATAGTGAAAAACATGAAAAGTTAAAAAAGGTTAACAGAAAAAGAGAATAAAGAGTTGGAAAAAGAGATTTCTTTAAATAAAGTAGCAGGACAAATAAATATAGATTCAGCAAAAGGACCAGATGGAATAGGGTATGAAATGTATAAAAAAATAAGGGATTGGCAAAAAATGTATATGTTAAAAATTTTGAATGGTTAAATGAAAGTTTTATGTTTAAATAATTATGTAGTGGAATAACTGAATTCATGTGGAAGAAGGAAGATATATGATAATTAAAAAAATTGGAGGCTGATAGTATTGAATAATAATTCTTATAGGATCTTTATGAAAATAATACAAAAGAAATTTGAATCTAAAATGGAAAATATTATTAAAGATAGCATATATAGTATAAAGGGAAATGGTTGTCAATAATTTGTAATAATTGTTATAGAAATTGTAGATGATATTATGAACAGAAATGAAGTAAAAATCATGATAAGAGACCTTAATAAGGCATTTGATACAATAGGACATGACATCCTATGGGTAATTGTGAAATAATATAAGTAGGAGAGTTAGGAAAGTATATATGTCAGCATAAATTAATAATAAAGTAAAAATACTTTCAAATGGCTAGTTAAGCCAAAATGTACATATGAAGAGTGGTGCAAGACAGGAATGTCCAATGAGTTGTATACTCTTTGTATTGGTTATGAATGTGATAGTATGTGAAATAAATTACAAAATAAAGGCGGTGGGGTATACAGCACCTGAAGGGTTAAGAATTCCAGTTCTGTTAACATATGCAGATTATAAAATTTGAATAAAGGAACTAATATGCACAAATGAGTATCTAGAGGTGATAGGATGGCTTTAAATAAAGAGAAAAAGTAAAGGTTTAGGTGATATATATAATAAAGATAGGGGTATATATTATATATTTATAATGAATGAAATTTCTGTGTTTGGTATCAATTTTGGAAATGAAAGTAAAAGTAGAATTTGATGGGAAAAAGTAATAAAAGAAATAAAACAAACGTCTTTTCTAGAGAACATACAACTTATATTTTAGAAAAAAAAGGCTTATTTGAGAAATTCAGTACTGATGGGAAAAGCAGCATACTTAGTAAGTGTATTTATTATGCCAACAGTATTTAAAAAAGAATTATTGAAAATATTGTTTTCATTTATATGGGGTTCTAGATTAAACCCAGTAAAATAGGAGTTTTATATGCAAGTGAATAGGAAGAAAGGTTAGAGTTAATTAACCCAGTGGTATATGCTGCTTCATTAAATTTGTACAAAATGTTAATGTGAATAAATGAAAAAGAAAAAAGATTTGTAGTAAAATTCTATAAACATAACTGTAATAAATTTTGGGTTATGTTAAAAAGAGTAAAAGAACAAAAGAGTGTATAAATGATGAAGTAATGTGTTACAAAAATATTTTTGTGGAAAAAAGATTGATATAGAAAAAGAAAAGTGTGGTATAAGAACTGGGTCTATATTACATCGTCAAACTTCAAAAAGTTCGAACGATGTAATATCGAACCTAAATGTCCGAAACATTAAAATAGTGAACCGAAAGAAAAGCAATTTTTTTTTCCCAGGGAAAAAAAAATCACTGTACACTAACAAAAACAAAAAACTCCAACCTAAAACTTAAACTAAACTTTTTGAAGTAACAATGTAATATAGATCGTAAGAATGCAATGATAAAACATTACTTTGTAAAATCATGGGAAAATCTAACAGATGTTAAAATTATAAAAATAAGAAACAAATTATGTAATCAGAATGTCAAGTTTTTTGTGGAGACTGGTAATAGATAAATTGCCAGAAAAAGGAAATATCCTATATAAAAAAATGTGATAGAACATGTTTATATTGTTAAGAAGAATACACTATGAAACTTCTTTTTGAAATGTAAAAGAATAAAAAAGTTATAGAGAAAACTATGTAAAGAATATTTTTTCGAAGATATAAATGAAATGCATAAAATATGAATGTGATAAAATATGGATATTATAAGAACTGAAGTAAAGACTATCTTAAAAAAATAGAAAGTTATTTCATGTTGTATAGGTTATATGGACTACAAGAAAAAAACACAATTATGTTTAAGGGTAAATGG